>NW_013563504.1:685-6003 GCF_000499605.1 Eimeria maxima | reverse complement strand
TTTTTTTTTTTTTTTTTTTTTTTTTTTCTTTTTTTGCTGCATAGACATATATTGGTGCATCTTGTGCTGCTGCTGTTGCTGCTACTGCTGTTGCTGCTGTTGCTGCTGCTGCTGTTGTTGCTGCTGTGGTTGCAGGTCATGTAATTATACATTTTCTTCTTTTTTCCGTGTAGAGGAGACATGTGTCTATACACCCCATCCATCTAATCCTTTATTTACTCTTTATACACAACAAGCTACCTATAAGGTTACTGGTCTAGGTATACCTGTTAATAGGGCTGTAGAGAATGTAAGCTGCTGCTGCTGCTGCTGCTGCTGCTGCTGCTGCTGCTGCTGCTGCTGCTGCTGCTGGTGGTTGTGGGCTGGGGGTGCTGCTGATGCTGCTGCTGCTGCTGCTGTTGTAAGTTACTGGTCTAGGTATACCTGTTAGTAGGGCTGTAGGGAATGTAAGGAGCTGCTCCTGCTGCTCCTGCTGCTGCTGCTCCTGCTGCTCCTGCTGCTGCTAATAGTGAGGGTGGTTGTGCTGCTGCTGCTGTTGATGGGGGTGGTGGGGGTGTGTTTATGATGTCTTTCTTGTTGCTGCTGCTGTTGCTGTTGCTGCTGCTGCTTGTCTTCTATTATTCATTCATTCTTTTCCCTCCTATCCCTGCTGTTGCTGCTGTTGCTGTTGCTGCTGCTGCTGCTGCTGCTGCTGCTGCTGCTGCAGGCTGCTGTTGAGCAAGCAGCAGAGAAATCACGTATGGGTGTGAATGTTGTAGAGAAGATTGGTCGTTTATTAGCTGAACATTCATGGGGAGATTCTTCTTGCTGCTGCTGCTGCTGCTGCTGCTGCTCCTCTCTCCCTTCTATAGAGGAAGCAGCAGCGCATGCACAAGAAAAATATAGACAGCTGCGCATGCATGTTGAACAGAAGCTAGGAGTAGGAAGCAGCGCTAAAAACAGCAGCAGCAGCAGCAATAACAGCAGCAGCAGCAGTAACAGCAGCAGCAGCAATAACAGCAGCAGCAGCAGTAACAGCAGCAGCAGCAGTAACAGCAGCAGCAGCAGCAGTGATGGAGAGAAAGGGAGAGCAGCAGATACAGCTACTGCTCCTCTTATGCACAGTTCTTTTTTAGATAAGGAGAAGGGAGGATGTCCTGCTGCTGCAGGTGCTGCTGCAGGTGCTGCTGCAGGTGCTGCAGCAGCAGCAGCAGCAGATGGAGCAACGCAGCAGCGGACAGATGCCAGTTCAAGCACAGAAGCTGCTCCTGCTGCTGCAGCAGCAACAGCAGCAGCAGCAGCAGCAGCAACTAGCTCAACCCCTCCATTTGCACTCCTTGGCATGCATCAGCAACAGCTGCAGCAGCAACAACAGCAGCAGCAGCAGAAACAGTGGCCTGATGCAGCAGCAGCAGCAGCAGCACCAGCAGCAGCAACAGGAGCAGCAGCAGCAGCAGGAGAAGGTACAGATATAGAATGTCCATGCCTACGCAGCAGCACAACAGGGAGGGGGCCTATACCTACTAATAGATGGAGAGAATTAAGGGAAGAAATAAATAAATTAATTAAATTAAATATAATTAATAATAATAATAATAATAATGATTCAGGTGTACGTACACCTCCTCCTGCTAATTCTGCTCCTAATGCTACTAATGCTGCTAATTCATCTGCTGCTGCTGCTGCTGCTGCTGCTGCTGCATCTTCTTCTTCTTCTCTTCCTGCTGCTGCAGGATTTGATTTCCCTTTCTTAGCAAGGGATGGTGCTGCTTCTTTTGCTGCTGCTGCTGCTCGTTGCCAGCAACAGCAGCAGCAACAGCAGCAACAGCAGCAGCAAGCGCAGCAACCACAGCAGCAGCAGCAGCAGAAGCAGCATGTAGGTTGGTCATGGAGATTTAATAAGGGCAGCAGCAATATACAGCAACACAAAGAACCTGCTGCTGCTGCTGCTGCTGCTGCTGCTGCTGCACCTGTACAGCGCTACGGGTTGCTGCTGTCAACTTTAGGCCCTCCGCGGACTTTTAAATAAATAAAATAAATAAATAAAATAAATAAATAAAATAAATAAATAAATAAATAAATTAATTAATTAGTTAATTAGCTAAATAAATAAATACATTAATAAATATTCCTTTTTTCTGGTGTACGTACACCCCAATATAAATAAGAAAATGTATAGAGGGATCTATATGTATTATTTTTTTTTTTTATTCCTTTATATATAATTATTAATAAATTAAATAAATAAATAAATAAATAAGTAAATAAATGAATAAATAAATATATAGAAGGGGAGAGACATGCATAATGCATGCATAATGCATGCATTGCTGCTGCAGCAAATATTAAATATTTATATTTATGTATGAATATATAATTCTTATAAAAAAGAGGAAAAAGAAGAAAAAAAGAAGAAAATAAACTATTTATTTATAGATTTATTTATTTATTTATTTATTTATTTATTTGTATCCTTTATAGCCCTTTCTTCTTATTATTTATAACTTAATTACTCTTAATTTTTTTTATTTATTTTTTTTTTTTTAGGGTTTAGGGTTTAGGGTTTAGGGTTTAGGGTTTAGAGGCGCATGCATATATTATTATGTAACTATAAGCGTGGGGAGTTTCCATACAGCAGCAGCAGCAGCAGCAGCAGCAGCAACAGCAGCAGCAGCAACGGCAGCAGCAGCAACAGCAGCAGCAGCAGCAGGAGTGCTGCTTTATTTAATTATTTATTTATTTATTTATATTTATATAAATAATAATAAAAAGAAGAAAAGAATTCTTTTTTTATTGTTTTTTCTTCTTTTTTCCCTCTTATATAGCTAGCTAATAAAGACACAAAAAAAAAGAAGAAAGATATTTATTTATTTATTTATTATTAATTATTATTTATTATTATTAATACTATAATCTGCTGCTGCTGCTGCTGCTGCTGCTGCTGCTGCTGCTACCTATAACTGCAGTAGAACTAGCGATGGTCCTGTCTTACGACCGCGATTGTGCTGCTGCTGCTGCTGCTGCTGCTGCTGCTGCTGCTGCTGCTGCTGCTGCTGCTGCTGGTGGTGGTGTAGTTGTTGCTGTGGTGTATATATAAGGAATAAATAATTAGGAGCAGGAATAGGAGCATAAAAAGGAGGAAAAAGGAGGAAAAATAATAAATAGGGTATATTTTTCTTGTTTTTTTATCTTTTTAATATAAATAGTAGATAAAAATAAATAAATAGATAAAGTAAATAAATAGATATATATATATGTATATTTATTGATTAATTTCTTTTTATTTTTCTTTTTTTTCTTTTATTTATTGTATATTTGTGTATATTTAGCTGTATATACACCATAAAAGTATAAAATAAGAAGAAAAATGCAGGAAAAAGAAGGAGAGAAGAATAATAAGAAAAGTATATGTATAACCCCTTGTTATATAGAGAATAATAAGGAGAATAATAATAAAGGAATAAAAGAAAGAATAAATAAATATATAAAGAATATTATACCTCGTAATGATCTACTAGGTGCTAAACAAAAAACTCCTTATAATATTAATCGTTATTATATATTATTATTATATATTTTTTATGTATTTCTTACGGGTTGTGTATACTTTGGTTGGGCATCTATAAGTAGTATATTATTAAAAAGTAATTCTTTTTCTTCTTTATGTTATAATAATTATATTAATAATAATAATAATACTATTATATATAATAATATTAATAATAATGTACTTATATATCTAAATACTAATAATAATAATAATAATAATAATAATAATAATAATAGTATAGATAGCGAAGAAAAAGGAGAAAAAGGAGAAGAAGAAGGAGAAAAAGAAGATGAATTATATATATGTAATGAACAAGAAGCAGCAGTACAACATTTATATACAATTACTTTGTGTGTACATACAACTTTTTCCTCAATTGCTGGTGTATTTATGGATAAATACGGACCTTTATATACATCTATATTAGGACAATTATGTAATTTATTAGGTTGGTGTTTATTAGGTATATATAATATAATAAATATATATAATAATAATAATAATAATTATATAGTAATAAATAGTAATAAATATTTAGATAAGAATATAGAGGATGAATTATTATATAATATAGATAATATAGATAATAATATTAATTATAATATAAATAATAATATAAATATATATAAAAAAAGTATACATGATTATATTATATATATTTCCTTTATATTTATAGGTATGGGGGCAGACATGGGCTTCTTACCTACATTAAATATAACACGTTTATTCCCTTTATCTACAGGATTAATAATAACTATATTAGGTAGTGCAGCATCATTATCTTTCTCTATTCCTCTTATACTAGAGATATTTATTTATTTATTTAATTTATATTATACTTATATATTATTCTTCTCTTATGCCTTATTAGGTCCCTTATTATGTATATTTATTGCTATCTTATTTATACCTCGTAAAGGATTCAAGGATTATACACAACAAGATAATATAAATATAAATAATAATATAAATAATAATAATATAAATAATAATAATAATAATAATATAAATAATAATAATAAAATAAATATAAATGATGAATATAGTTGTATAACAACAACAACAACAAATAATAACAATAACAACAACAACCCCACCAATAGTACCACCTGTTGTACTGTAGCAACCCCACCAAATAAAGAAGAAGAAGAAAAAGAACCATCATTTTATAGGGAATTATTTTCTATAAAATATATAATATTAACTATTTATTTTATTGGTGTTAGTTGGGCCTCTTCCTTCTATCAAGAAGGACATAACCGTTTATTAGATAAGGAAGTAAATATATTACTAAAAATATTATTACCTTTATCCTTTATTCCTTGTATATTTTATGGTTATTTAGCGGATAAAATAAATATAATAATAATATTATTAATAATAAATACAAGTGGTATATTAATGTATATATTTACATTAATAAATAATAAATTATTTATGTATTTATCTGTATTATTATTTACTAATTATATGTCTGTATTTACCTCGCAAGTATTTGTATACATAGAGAGACAATTTACCTATTTATTCTTTGGTAAATTAATAGGTATTATACAGATGATAGGTGGTCTCCTGTCTCTTGCATGCAATCCTTTATACTCCTTTGTTGTACTAAATAATAATAATAATAATAATAATAATAATAATAATAATAATAATAATAATAATAATAATAATAATAAGGGGTTATTTATTGTACAGTGTCTTATGGTGGGGTTGCTACTACTACAGTATCTATGGATTGCTATTCTTGCTTATTTAGGTAAAAAAGATCCAACACCTGCACTTC
>NW_013563503.1:4634-7134 GCF_000499605.1 Eimeria maxima | reverse complement strand
TGGATGGGGAGTAAGGAACGTCATCTGGTACTGTATACCGTTATGCTGCTGCTGCTGCTGCTGCTGCTGCTGCTGCTGCTGCTGCTGATGGTGATGATGATGATGATGTAGATAATCATCTCCTGCTGCACCTGATGGGTATGAACTATCTATTACACCTGTACGTGATCTTGCTGCTGCTGCTGCTGCTGCAGCACGAGCACCTCTTGCTGCTGCTATTGGGTACCCTCCTCCCCATGACGCTAAGGAAGCAACACCTGATAAAGGAATTCTTCTTGCTTCTCTTGGCTCAAGAGCAGATCGGGCCCTTGATACCCATCTAGTGGGGCCCCCTGGGCCCCCTGGGGCCCCAGGGGCCCCAGGGGCCCCTTGGGCCCCCCCCCCTAATCGTGTATTATTATCAGCAAAAGTTGCTGCTGCACAACACCTACCTCTTTGCTGCTCTCCTCCTGCTGCAGCTGTTCCTGCTGCTCCTGCTGCACCACTAGGTGCAGCAGCAGCAGCAGCAGCAGCAGGACCATTTATACGACGAAGGGGGGCCCCCCCTACTGTTGGCTGTCTATACAGCCGACGCTGTTGGGCATTAGGAGGGAATAAATCTAATGGCAAAAAATTAGATAAAGGATCCTTTAAGTATTCAGGTAAATCTGCATAAATAAATAAATAAATAAATAAATAAATAAATAAATAAATAAATAAATAAATAAATAAATATAAATATATATATTAATAAATAAATAAATAAATAAATAAAATGATGCGTAGAACAACAACCCCACCTTTATTCAATATGCAATAAATACACATAAAATTATATATATTGCTGCTGCTGCTGCTGCTGCAGCATTTGCTGCTTCTGCTGCTGCACTTGCTGCTGCACTTGCTGCTGCTGCTGCTGCAGTGTACTGACCTGCTTTGCGTGTATGTTTTTTATTATCTTTTTCTTCTTTTTCTTTATTCTCTAAGGAACGTCTAGCAGCAAAATGCTGCAGCACGAAGCTACGACCACGACGAGGTCCTGTTGCTGCTGCTGCTGCTGCTGCTGCTGCTGCTGCTGCATTACTATTACCACTACCATCCTGTTGCTTATGTGATGAACGACGACCACTAGCACCAGCAGCACCACTACCAGCAGCAGCAGCAGCAGCAGCTGCTGCTGCTGCTGCTGCTGCTCCTTGTCCTTTTTCTACATCTGTCTCTGTATCAACAATAGTATGAGATAAGGAGGAGGAAGAAAAAGAAGAAGAAGAAGAAGAAGAGGAGGATAATACATCATGGTATTCCTCTCCTTCTTCTCCTTCTGTTATAGCATCAATATCTTCTTCTTCTTCTTCTTCGTCAGCAGCAGCAGCAGCAACAGCAGCAGTAGATATATGTACCTCTAGATATTTTCTTGGTGTAAATCCCCATAGGGTAGCAAGAAGAAGCAAAAAAATAAATTGTAAGAAAAGAGCAAAACGCCATTCAAGTATCTGCATCCCTGCACGTCTTGCTGCATCAAATATACCTGCTGTTACGCAACCCAACTGCAGCAGCAGCAACAGCAGCAGCAGCAGCAGCAGCAGCAGCAGTAGCAGTAGCAGCAGCAAGCAACAGCAGCAGCAGGAAGAAAAACGAGAAGAAATGAGTTTATATATTCATTATAACAACAACAGCAACAGCAGCAGCAGCAACAGCAGCAACAGCAGCAAGACATCCCTACCACCCCTATAAACAGCAGCAACAGCAGCAACAACAGCAGCAACAGCAGCAGCAGCAGCAGCAACTTACAACAGTGCCAATAACAACTCCTCCTTGTGCTAGACCCATCCATAGGGTTAATTTATTAGGGGGAGAGAAATGATCTACCCATACAGGGCAATATATAGCTATAGAGGCTTGTGTTAGGCCCATAAGGAGACGAGAAGAAAATAATAACCTATATAAATAAATAAAAGTATATATACATATACTTTTATTTATTTATTTTATTTATTTTATTTATTATTTATATAATACAATATAATTTTCCTTTTTTACCTCTTTTTTATTCCCTCTAGATGTCTCTACATGCATATATCTATAACTCTAGGGTTTAGGGTTTAGGGTTTAGGGTTTAGGGTTTACCATCTATGTCTAGTTATAACAAATAAGAGAGTAGCAAATGAATTAAGAATAACCATAAGAATACAACTATTAACTATACTATATATTAGTGTATATTAGTGAAAATTAGGGTTTAGGGTTTGTTAGGGTTTAGGGTTTAGGGTTTAGGGTTTAGGGTTTAGGGTTTACCACCGATGCTTAGCAATGCCAAATAAGAGAGTAGCAAATGAATTAAGAATAAGCATAAGGAGACAAAAAGTTTTAGGGGAAAAGCGCATTAAGCCACGACCAACAAAGGGACTAATAACACTTAATCCTACATAAGGTAAGGCACCTAATAAACCTGTATACAAAGAAAAAAAAAAAAAAAAAAAAAAAAAAAAAAAAAAAAAAAAAAAAAAAAAAAAAAAAAAAT
>NW_013563502.1:5275-8077 GCF_000499605.1 Eimeria maxima | reverse complement strand
TACCTTCTCTCTAATTGTCCAGTAACACTACACCTCATTAAGGAAGAAGAGACAGGTTGTAGTGCTCCTCCTCTCTTACTATCCGCGCATAAAACACCAAATTCTTCTGCTGCTGTTCCTAATAGATATACACGACCGTCTACAGATAGCTGAAACCACACAAACCCTAAACCCTAAACCCTAAACCCTAAACCCTAAACCCTTTTTTTTGGAGGGAATTATACAAACTATTATATAAAATGTTGCACACAAGGACTTAGACATATAAACACTAGATAGAGGATCAAGATATACAGGATAAGGGTTTATAAGGGTTTATAAGGGTTTATAAGGGTTTATAAGGGTTTAGGGTTTAGGGTTTACCACTTCTGCACGCACAACGTCTGATGGCTGAAAACACTCCGCCATATCAAAGTCCTCAGTAACTGTCTCCCTTACGTCTTGTGCCCTATAACAAACCCTAAACCCTAAACCCTAAACCCTAATTCCCAAACCCTAACCCTAACCCCATAAATCCCCAAACCCTAAACCCTAATCCCTAAACCTCCCAAACCAGTATAGACTGAGGTCTGGTATGCCGCTAAGTAACTCGCCACGGATAGCCCAAACCCTAAACCCTAAACCCTAAACCCTAAACCCTTACCTGATGGCTCCCTTGAATGGCTCAGGGAGGACATGACCATCAACAGCCAAGACAGCAACTTCAGCTAACATCCTATTTAGGGCTGTTATCTGTATACACAAACCCTAAACCCTAAACCCTAAACCCTAGATCCGAAACCCTAAACCCTCAGAAGCAGGGCTTGCAACAAGGTTTACGATCCTGTGTGGATTATAGGGAAGATGCCTGCAGCTGCCTATGAATTCCTAGGGTTTAGGGTTTAGGGTTTCCTAGGGTTTAGGGTTTACCTGGCCTAAGACAAGAGAACCAACCCTAGCCACCGTAACGCAACTCTTGTAGGCGCGAACGACGGAGATGACCGCCAAACCCTAAAAAGAATAAACAACAAAAAGGGTTTAGGGTTTAGGGTTTAGGGTTTTTTGTACAAGCAAGTATATACGTATGTATTTATACTTATATGTATATATATGTATATGTAACTAAATAAACAGGTAAATATAAATATATGCATATATATACATATACATATATATATACATACATAATTACATGCATAAGGATACAGACAGTGCATAGCGATGGGGTAATGCATGCATGCATGCATGCATGCATGCATTATACACATATACATGCATGCATGCATACATATACGTGCATGCATGCCGGGGAATTTGGGGCTTGATATTACATTTGGTTTAGAGGGTTGAGTAATAATTTGTTTGCCTAATGCAGAGGCACGAAGGGTTCCTCTTATATTTATTACTCCTTCTCCTGCCTCATAGTCTGCTGCAGACCCTAATAATTCACCAGGTGTACGAATTATCGACATCACGAGGGTTTAGGGTTTAGGGTTTAGGGTTTAGGAATTTGTAGGTGGATTCTTAGGACATCAAAGGTACTCGTTTTAGATCCACGAATCATTAATCACCAATTGACATCACGAGGGTTTAGGGTTTAGGGTTTAGGGTTTAGGGTTTAGGGGGGGGGAAAGAGGAGAGGAGGAGAAGGGTACCGGACAACGTAAGGGTTAAAATAAAATATAAATAAACACTAATTAATAATAATATAAAAAATAAAATAAATAATAGAGAAAACTTCCCTCTTCTTCTCCCTTAATCAGCAAACCCTCGTCAGCAGGGGGCCCCCAGTAGGGGGCCCCTCTCGAAGCCCCATACAACAGGCAATACATGCATACTTCCTTTAGGGTTTAGGGTTTAGGGTTTAGGGTTTATAGTTCAATATTCAGTACTTAGAGTTTTTTGTTTAAGTGTTAGAGCAAAGAAGAGGGGGATAAAGGGGAAGGCACACATAGGGCCCCCCTTGTGTCCTAGGGTTTAGGGTTTAGGGTCTAGGGTTTAGGGTTTGTTGGGTCGTAATGGATTTCTTGCTACCTCTCTGCTCCACATGAAGGGGCCCTTCCCCCTTGAAAGGCTTAGGGCCTCTGTTGGGCCCCCTCGTGGGGGCCCCCCACTCCCTTGGGGGGCCCCCCAGGTTATAACAAGTCCGTGTACCCTCTTCTCTTCTCCAACCCTGGGGGCCCCTCGAGGCCTTCTCCGCCAGTCTGTATATGAGAGGCCCCCTAAATATCTTAATTGCCTGTGTGGGGGTCTCCTAGGGGCCCCTAGCAGGGGCCCCCCTGGGGGCCCCCATCGGGGTCACCTTGAGGAACTTCCTAGGCGCCCCCCCGAGGGCCCCTTTGGGGGCCCCCCTGGGGTCCCCTCTGAGGGTGTGCATGCACTTTTGGGGCTTTCTTTGGTGTCCTTAAGGAGACAAATAAAAGGGACAGGAGGAGACACCTTAATTAGGGGAGGAGAAGGGACAAAAAGATGGAGATCTTTAGTTGTTGTAGAGGAAGAAGGAGAAAATATTATAGAGACTAAGGTAATTATTTGCTGCTGCTGCTGCTGCTGCTGCTGTTGCTGTTGCTGCTGCTGCTTGTGCTGCTGCTGCTGTTGCTGCTGTTGGGTTGTTTTTTCCCTATCGCTGTGCAGCACCAGTATTAGACCACTACAATCACCACCGCAGCAGCAGCAGCAGCAACAGCAGCAGCAGCAGCAGCAGCAACAGCAACAGCAGCAGCAACAACAGGAATCTTGTGTGTGTGTGTGTGTGTGTGTGTGTTTTTTTTTTTTTTTTTTTTTTTTTTTTTTTTTTTTTTTTTTTTTTTTTTTTTTTTTTTT
>NW_013563502.1:0-5175 GCF_000499605.1 Eimeria maxima | reverse complement strand
TTATTTATTTATTTATTTATTTATTTATTTATTTATTTATTTATTTATTTATTTATTTATTTATTTATTTATTTATTTATTTATACAAAGAATAAGGAGATAAGTTCATTGGATAGGGAAGGGATATTATCTTTATTTAATTCATTAAGTGTCTCCTCTATAGGGAAGTGTCCCCTTAATTCGTCTGCTGCTGCTGCTGCTGCTGCTGCTGCTGCTGCTGGCCATGGTAGAGGTCCCCATACTCTGTCTCCTATAGAGTGGGCAGCAGCAGCAGCAGCAGCAAAGAAGATAATGAATACATTAGGTCCTGCAGAGTTGCTGCTGCTGCTGCGTTGCATGCATGCAACAGGATTAAGAGATAGGGAGCTGCAACGTATGCTGCATGCAAGACTGCAGCAGCTACCTGCTGCTGCATTTGCTGCAGCAGAAGTACGTGATTTGCTGCGTCTGCTGCAGCAATGTAACTTCCGCAGTGTACGTACACTGCAGCATCTTGCTGCTGCCTTCTTATGCAGTGTACATGCAGCTACTCCTTCTTGCTGCAGGGAATTAATTGTCTCCTTCTCTAGGTTGCATGTCCCCCTAGATGCTCCTGCTGCTGCTCCTGCTGCATACTCCTTCTTGCTGCAGGGAATTAATTGTCTCCTTCTCTAGGTTGCATGTCCCCCTAGATGCTCCTGCTGCTGCTCCTGCTGCTGCTCCTGCTGCTGCTGCTCCTGCTGCTGCAGGAGCAGTAGGAGGAGGAGGAGGAGGAGTAGGAGTAGGAAGAAGAGCATTTGCTGCTGCAGTGCAGCGGCTGCTGCAGCAGAAGGATTTGCTGCAGCCTAAGGATATAGCATTAACTCTTAATAGTGCAGTTAGGTGTAGATACACCTCAGCACTGCAGCAGCTTGCTGCTGCTGCTGCAGCAGCAATTATACCACGTATTGCTGCTAAGATGTCTCCTATGCTGCTGTCTCTTACTGCTCATTCTCTTGCTGCTGCAGCACAAGGGAATATGCATGCATTAGCAGCAATAGAGGCAGCAGCGCTGCAGCAATCAGGTGTATGGACACCTCATGATGTATCTCTTCTTGTTAATTCCTTTATTAAGCTACAATACCCAAGACAAGATCTATTTACTGCTGCAGCTAAGCATGTACAATCATTTACACCAGCAGCAGCAGCAGCAGCAGCAACAGCAGCAGCAGCAGCAGCAGCAGCAGGAGTAGAAGCAGAAAAAGTAACGTCTCTAAATATGTGTCTAATATTTTTTTATGTTTGTTATGTGTCCCTAAACCCTAAACCCTAAACCCTAAACCCTAAACCCTAATTGTGTGTATTTGTGTATATGTGTGTACAGGCTACTGCATGCATAGATGAATACAGCTGTCAACATTTAAATATGTTGCTGCATGCATTAGCAGCAGCAGGAGTGTCTCCTTCTTCTTCTTTTCTTGCTGCTGTCTCCTCTAGGGTGTATAAGTGTCTCCGTATATTTAAGGGTAAAGAAATAAGTCTTATTATTCTTTCTTTATCTAAATTGGGGTGTACAGACACCTCATTAATGCATGCATTAGCTGATGAAGTTCTTTATAGACTAACAGCAGCAGCATCACCAACAGCAGCAGCAGCAGCAGCAACAGCAGCAGCAGCAGGGAGGAAATCCTCCTCCTTGTCCCTCCTAGATATACAACATATAGCTAAGGGTCTTATTAATATGCGGTGTATAGACCCTCGCTTATTTGCTGTATTAAGGGAGGCAGCAAAGGATAGACTGCAGCAGCAAGTGTCTCCTAAAGCAGCAGCAGCAGCAGCAGCAGCAGCAGCAGCAGCAGTAGGGGATAGTAATGGTGTCTCTACCCACCTGTCTCCTGATTCTCTTGCTTATTTAGCGCATGCAGTTGCTGCAGCAAATGCAGGGGATAAGGAGTTTGCTGCTATAATAGAGAGACTGGCGCTGCAGTACCTGCAGCAGGAACCGCAGCAGCAGCAGCAGCAGCAGCAGCAGCAGCAGCAGCAGCACCAGCAGCAATTCTCCTCCTTAGGATTATCTCTTATAGCAAGAGCAGCTGTATCTATGAATATAAAAGGAAAGAAGTTATGGTTATGCATGCAAGCGCATGCAGCCCCAAGGGCCCCATACATGCAACTAGATATACTTTGCTGCTTGCTGCGTAGTGTCTCCTTAGGTTGTCCTGCTGCTGCTGTGTCTCTTTTATTTATTCGTGCTGCTGCTGCACGTATACGTATAGATATATTATATTTATCTCCTGCTGCTGTTGCTGCTGCTGCTGTCTCCTTAGATAAGATAAGATATAGGGACACTAAGCTGCTGCTGCCTATATCTAAGTTGCTGCTGCAGCACAGCAGCAAAATAAATAATAAATATTTATCTTCTTCTTTTCTTGCATTAATTAAGTTATCTTTTATTAATAATAAGGTGTATATACACCTCAATAAAGAATTATATAAAAGAATACATACTATTAATCAGCAAGAAGCAGCAAATATATTATATGCATTGCTCCTCCTATATAACCAGCAGTACATGAGGGAGCAGCAGCAGCAGCAGCAGCAGCAGCAGCAGCAAGTGCAGCAGCAGCAGGAGGGAGAGGAAGAGGAAGAGGAAGAGGAAGAGGGAGATGAGCAGGAGGTAACATCAATAGATCAAGAACAACAACCCCACCATGAGTACCACCAGCAACAGCAGCAGCAGCAGCAGCAGCAGCAGCAGCAGCAGCAGCAGCAGCACAAGAAGAAGAAGAAGAAGCAGCAGCAGAAGGAAGATGATGAAGTATTAGACATAAGATTATTTGATGGTTTGCTGCTAGGTGTGCTGCATGTGCTGCAGCAGCAGCAGCAGCAGCTAACAGCAGCAAGTATACACCGTATACAATTATTATATATATATTTATATAAAAAAAGAAGAGATATATATGTGTCTCTTCCTGCAGCAACTGTCTCCTTTTTATCTCGTGTATATTCTGTCTCCTTACCTACCTCAGCAAGTAAGAATACTCCTGCTGCTGCTGCTGCAGCAGCAGCAGCAGCAGCACCAGGAGGAGGAGGAAGAAAAGACAGGTGTCTCCTTTTATCCTCTATACTACATAGATCTATATCTTCTTGTCTTGCTGCTGCTGCTGTCCCTCATGTTAATGAGGTATTAATAGGCCCTTTTTTTATAGATATATTATTGTCTCCTTATTTATATATAAATATACAGGGACCTAATCATTATTATATAAATACATATATGCTAACAGCAGCAACACAATTAAATAAATGTCTCCTTTTTTTTCTTGGTTATATACCTATTACTGTCTCCTTTTATACATGGCAATTATTACCTAATAAATTATATAAAATATTATTCCTTACACAACTTATACAACAATATATACCCAAGCAGCAGCAGCAGCAGCAGCAGCAGCAACTCATGATTATGCTCCAGCAACATCAACAGCAACAGCAGCAGCAACAACAGCAGCAGCAGCAAGACCAGGAACAACAACAGCAACTGTGGGACGAAGAGGTGCAACAGCAGCAACAGCAACAGCAACAGCAACAGCAGCAACAGCAGCAGCAGCAGCAGCAGCAGCTGGTGTAGCAGCAACAGCTGCAGCAAATGTATAAATTAAGCAGAGATATAATTAAAAGTCTCCTTGCACTAAAAACCTCAACGTCAACCATTAGGCAACACAGCTAGCCAGCTAGCTAGCTAGCTAGCTAGCTAGGTGGCTAGGTAGCTAGCCTTATACAGCCAAGTAGGTAAACAGCTAGCTAGCTAGCATATAGATACGTAGACAGCTAGCTAGCCAAATAGCTGGCTGTTTAGCCATCAAGCTAGCTAACTAGCTAGCTAGCTAGCTAGCTAGCTAGCTAGCTAGCCAGCTAGCTAACAAGAGGGCAGGTCGCTAGCTGCATAGCCGTTTAGTTACCCAGTAGGCAGTTAGCTAGCTAGCTAGCTAGCTAACTATTCAGCTAGCTAGCTAGCTAGCTGCTAGGTAGCTAGTCCGTTAGGGATCCTCCTGCGGTTTAATTCATTAGATAGCTAGCTATTTAGCTAGCTATCTATCTGTTTAATTAATTGGCTAGCTATTTAGCTAGCTAGCTATTTAGCTAGCTAGCTATTTAGCTATTTAGCTAGCTATTTAGCTAGCTAGCTAGCTAGCTAGCTGGATGCCAACAACAAAGCGGACTTATAGAGGCCCTGCGGTCCTCTTAGCTGCTGCGTTTTGCTGCATGCATTGAGGTGTACATGCACCTCTGTGCATGCAGCCCCACAGACTCTTCTTCTTGTTGTTGTTGTTCTTGTACATAACACTGCAGCAGCAGCAGCAGCAGCAGCAGTAATGCATGCAATGCAGCCTCCTTCCTACCTTTAGAGGTGCATATTATTGGGCCCTTTATATGCCTATACATAGACCCATCAATATAGCTAGCTAGCTAGCTAGCTATACATCTAGCTAGCTAGCCATCTAGCTATCTAGCTAGTTATTTATCCATCTATTTATATCTCCGCTCCTTTGAAGCATCCAAGTCGGGTATAGCTTCCTCTACACCACCAACACCACTGCTGCTGCTGCTGCACTTGCTGCTGCTGCACTTGCTGCTGCTGCACTTGCTGCTGCAGCAGCAATCCTTAATACCCATTAGATGTTGTTCTATTATACTAATAGCCTTCTCTCTTACTAAATTTAATTAATTGTTCTTTAATATAAGACAAAAATATATCTCTTTTTCTGCTGCTGCTGCTGCTGCTGCTGCTGTTGCTGCTGCTGCTGCTGCTGCTGCTGTTGTTGCATGTAATTCAATAATAATACCCAAAGAAATAATTAAGATTTTAATATCCTTATTGCCTTCTCTCTCTATCTTACTAAATGTAATTGTTCTCTAATAATACAATAGAAATACACCTTTTTTTCTGCTGCTGCTGCTGCTGCTGCTGCTACAGCAGCAGCAGCAGCAGGAGGAGGAGGAGGAGGAGGAGCACTAATATAGTATCCAAAGAAATCATTAAGATGTTTTGTTCTAATATAGTAATAGCCTTCTCCCTAAGTAGATGTAATTGTTCTCTAATAATACAATAGAAATAAACCTTTTTTTCTGCTGCTGCTGCTGCTGCTTAGTATCCAAAGAAGTCATGTAGATCTTGTTCTAATGTAGTAATAGCCTTCTCCCTTAATAGATGAT
>NW_013563501.1:0-6484 GCF_000499605.1 Eimeria maxima | reverse complement strand
GAAAGGAATCAGTAAATAGTGTCTAATTTATGAGCAAAAAACGAAAAAAAAAAAAAAAAAGACAAAAACACTCAGTAAAAAATATACTAACTATACACCAAAAATAAGGGTTTAGGGTTTAGGGTTTAGGGTTTAGGGTTTGCAGGTGTACCTTCATGAGCACTCTACGTATTGGAGTATTCCCACGGATGTCTGCAACCAACAAAGAAAAACAACAGGAGAAAGAAACCCTCTAAACCCTAAACCCTAAACCCCAAACCCCAAACCCTAAACCCCAAACCCTAAACCCTAAACCCTAAACCCTAATTCGGCTCACCATACAACGCCACAGGATATAAGAGAGAGGGAGGAAGAGAGGGAACAGAATATATAAGATAACATTTAATAGATACATAAAAAACCATTGAGGGAGACGAAGCTAGGGTTTAGGGTTTAGGGTTTAGGGTTTAGGGTTTAGGGTTTGGTGCTTGCCAAAGAGGTGACGCTTCCAATGGTAATCAAGGCCCGTCACTGCTGAATCTGTCGTGAAGACATTCACGGGCTGTGTACAACAAACACCAAACCCTAAACCCTAGTAAACCCTAATAAACCCTAATAAACCCTAATAAACCCTAGTAAACCCTAATAAACCCTAATAAACCCTAATAAACCCTAATAAACCCTAATGAACCCTAATAAACCCTAATAAGCCCTAACCTGTGGTTCAAGTCCTCTATGATGAATAGTATCTTGTCCTTGTTGTTGTATATCTAATAATCCCTGATTAGTGTTTAGGGTTTGTTGTTCTTGTGTATCTAAATAAAGAAAGTTACTTCTTGTTGGTATTTTATATTGTTTTATCTTCTTATCATCACCACCACTAATTAAATATCCATCTTGTGGTGATACAGCCAATCCTGAGGTGTATAGACACCATAAATATGTATATATACAATTACTATACCTGCTGCTGCTCCTGCTGCTGTTGTTGTTGCTGCTGCTGCTGTTGCTGCTGCAGCAACAGCAACAGCAGCAAGAGGAGTAAAGCGGGCACAGAATGAGCAGCTATTTATACAGCAGGAGTAGACAAAGAAGGAGAAGCATCAGCAGCAAGAGCAGCAACAGCAGCAGCAGCAGCAGCAGCAACAGCAGCAGCAGCAACAGCAGCAGCAGCAGCAGCAGGTTACCTCTGACGAATCCATCATGTGCCTTAATTTTAGCTGTACATTGTTTTGTGGATAAATTCCATGCACAAATCTCTCCATTACACGAACTAGAAAATATTGTTGCCTGCACCAGCAGCAGCAGCAGCAGCAGCAGCAGCAGCAGCAGCAGCAGCAGCAGCAGCAGCAGCAGCAGCATTAGTAGTAGTAGTAGGAGGAGGAGGAGTAGAAGCAACAGGAGGAGGAGATGATTTCTCCTTATTGTCTGCATTTTCTTTTCCTATCTCCCTATAATATAAACTCTAAAAAAAAAAAATAATTTAGGGTTTAGGGTTTAGGGTTTAGGGTTTAGGGTTTAGGGTTTACGGGATGTGTTCTTGATTTAACAATAGATTTAACACCATCAGTGTGTGCCTCAAGAGAAGCAACAAAGGGTTTAGAGAATAATTTCTTTAATTTTGTTGCTACTAATGCACGAGCATACTCCCTCTCCTGCAGCAGCAGCAGCAGCAGCAGCAACAGCAGCAGCAGGGAGAACAGCAAAAGAAGAGGCAATATATAGGTGTATACTAGGGTCTACGCTAGGGTTTACGATAATTAGGGTTTAGGGTTTAAGGATATTATATTAGGGTTTAGCAGCAGCAACAACAACACAACAAATGGAACAACAACAAGAGCAGCAACAGCAACAGCAGCAGCAGCAGCAGCAGCAGCAGCAGCAGCAGCAGCAGAATTACCTGCTGGAAGGGATGAAGTCTTTTATCATTAGAAGAAGAATATCTATGAATAGATCCAGCACCTAATAAACCCTCCTCCCTCTGTAGTACGCGAATCTTCATCTTCTTCCTGCTGCTGCTGCTGCTGTTGTTGCTGCTGCTGCTGCTGTTGCTGTTGTTGCTGTTGTTGGTGGTGCTGCTGTTACTGCTGCTGCTGCTGCTGCTGCTGCTGTAGGGAAAAGCCGAACGGTAGATACAGCCAAGAAGGTACCTTTAAAAAACTTCCTGCTGAGGGTTTAGGGTTTAGGGTTTAGGGTTTAGGGTTTACGTATAGGGTAGAGGGTATTGAGGTCCACTAAGTAATCCTTATAAACCCTTGTTGGGAGGTTATAAGAAGATATAAAAACCCTAAACCCTAAACCCTAAACCCTAAACCCTAGATTTGCAAGGAAGAGAGACTTCAACTTGAGGGCCCCCTGTGGGCCCTCAGGTGTACATACACCTGAATGCTGCTGCTGCTGCTGCTTGAGGGCTGCTGCAGCAAATAAAACAATTAATTAAATATAAAGGTAAAAAAAGAAATTATATTCTTTCTTCTTTTTAAATAGAAGACTGTTGTTGCTGCTGCTGCTGCTTCTCTGCATGCATGCGCAGGTTGCTGCTGCTGCTGTTGCAGCTGTTGCTGCTGCTGCTGCTGCTGCTGTCCCGCATCCGGCGCTGCCGCATCCGGCTGCTGCTGCTGCTGCGCGAGGCGGCGCTGCTGTCTTTCGTTAATTGGATCAAGTCTAAAAGCAAACATTATCCAAACCCTAAACCCTAAAGCCTAAACCCTAAACCCTAAACCCTAAGACACCGCAGCAACAGCGGCTGAGACCGTCAACCGGATAGACATCTCCTTACCCAGGGGGCCCCTGACGGGCCTCGGGTGTACATACACCTCAGCAGCAGCAGCAACATTATCTGCAGTGAGTTGCTGCTGCTGTCTACTGCGGCAGCAACAACAACAGCAGCAGCAGCAGCTAGCACAATAGCGGAACCTACGGTCGCGAGCTGCTGCAGCTGCAGCTGCAACAGCGGTCTCTACGAGCAACAACAACAACAACAACAACAACAGCAGCAGCAGCAGCAACTGCAGCAGATGCGCTCGTGACTTACCTCTTCGCTGCTGCTGCAGGGAAGAGACAGCAAACGGCGCCACGAGACGCCTGCAGCAGCAGCTGCTGCTGCAACAGCAGCTGTCCCACGGCATCAGCAGCAGCAGCAACAGCAGCAGCAGCAACAGCAGCAGCAACAGCAGCAGCAGCAGCAACAGCAGCAGCAGCAGCGATAGCAGCAGCAAGACCTCAACTGGTCATTTGCGGCCAAATTCATTCAGCCTGAGTCATTTGCTGCTACACCTGTTTGCTGCTGCAACCACAGCAGCAAAAGCAGCAGCAGCAACAGCAGCAGCAGCAACAGCAACAGCAGCAACAGCAGCAACAGCAGCAACAGCAGCAACAGCAGCAGCAGGAGAAGATGGGTAATACAGAGAGTGCATCGCATGTACAGGAGCAGGTTGCGCTGCTAACTTCTTCGGATCTACACAAGCAACCACCAGTAAACCCTAAACCCTAAACCCTAAACCCTAATTAATTGTATCCTTAATTGTCTCCTTAATTAATTAATTAATTAATTAATTAATTAATTGTCTCCTTTTTTTTGTGTGTCTCCTTGTGTATAAATTGTCTCTTTTATAGGATTTTTGGGTATCCCTTTTCTTTGGATTAGGGTCTCTTCCTTCTCCTCCTCCTTCTTCTTCTTCTTCTTCTTCTTCTTCTTCCTCCTCCTCCTCTTCTTCTTCTTCTCCTTCTTCTCCTCCTCCTCCTCCTTCTTCCTCCTCCTCCTCCTCTTCTTCTTCTTCTTTTATTTTGCCACAAGAAGATGTTGATCTTCTTGTCTCCTTAAAACCCTTAAATCTACAAACCCTATTTAGAAAGGTAATTCATTAATATTTTTTTCTATCATTTTCTAGGGTTTAGGGTTTATCTAGGGTTTAGGGTTTAGGGTTTAGGGTTTAGGGTTTAGGGTTTTGAATTTTTTTTTTTTTTTTTTCTTGTACAGTTAACACAATATTTATTAATGATGTGTAATAAAGGGAGTAAATATTATTTAATACAAAAAGAAGAAGATTCTTTATTATCTTCTCTCTCTTTATTACATCAACTTCTTTCTTCTACTATACTTAAACCTGAATTAGGTAAACCCTAAACCCTAAACCCTAAACCCTAAACCCTTCATTTGTTTCTACTTACAATACAATTCAAATACCATACATAGTAATAGTTCTACGGTTTATGGCTTACTAGAGTTTATAAGGGTTTACTAGGGTTTAGGAATTAGGGTTTAGGAATTACGGTTTAGGGTTTAGGGTTTAGGGTTTAGGGTTTAGGGTTTAGGGTTTTGTTCTTAGAGGCCACCCTCTTCTGGACCCCCATTCCTGTAGAGGAGTTTGAGGAGGAGATACAGCAGCAAGAGCAGCTGCTGCTGCAGCTGCTAGAGGCCCAAGGGTATGTACCGCCGCAGCGGGAGCAGCAGCAGCAGCAAGAGCAGCAGCAGCAGCTGAAGACCGATCAGCAGCAACAGCAACAGCAAGAGCAGCAGAAAGAGCTGCAGCAGCAGCAGCAGGAAAGGCAAGAGGACAAAGATGCACAGCCTCAACAGGAACAGCAACAAGCCCAGCAGCAGCAGCAAGAGGAGCAGCAGCAAGAGCAGCAGCAGCAGCTAGAGCTGCAGCAAAGCCCTCAGACGTCTCCAGACTCAACTCGCTGCACAACTGTAGCAAATGAGGTTAGGGTTTAGGGTTTAGGGTTTGGGGTTGTGTGTCTCCTTGTGTATTCAGTAAACCTCTAGCTTCTTATGATTAGAGGGTTTAGGGTTTACTTACTAGGGTTTAGGGTTTAGGGTTTGTGTTCAGATAATGACTGCCCTTTCCCGTCTGTTATTTCTGAATGGCTTTTGCGTCAATGCACCGCGGTGCTTCTTGGCAGAAGGGGAGGTGAGGGTTTAGGGTTTAGGGTTTACTAGGGTTTACTAGGGTTTAGGGTTTAGTAGGGTTTACTAGGGTTTAGGGTTTAGTATGAATATGTTTGTTTTTTTTGTGTATTCTTTGCTTGTGTGTTCCTTGTCTATCCGTCTCCTTATGCTAGGGTTTACTAAAGGGTTTATTTATGTTAATTAGGGTTAATTAGGGTTAATTAGGGTTTATATAATTGGGGTGTATATACGGTATTTTCTTAGGTTCCTCCTAGTCATGTAATAGACCCTCGCTTTCTATGGGGAGGAGGGTTTGGGGGTTTTTCTTTTTCTTCTTTTTCTCCTTCCTCTATTCCTTTTATGTTAGCAAATAGATCTAAAGTTCTTCGTTGTCTACTATTATGTTTTGCTGGATCTCTTTCTAAGGCACGTACGGATTAGGGTTTAGGGTTTAGGGTTTAGGGTTTAGGGTTTAGGGTTTTTGGACCGTTTATAATAGGGTTTAGGGTTTTGACGGTCTATTATCTATATATTGGGTCTATAGGGTTTTTAGGGTTTACTTGTTCTAGGGTTTATTGTCTGTAAAAAAATTTTAGGGTTTAGGGTTTAGGGTTTAGGGTTTAGGGTTTAGGGTTTAGGGTTTAGAAGGGTTATTAATGTGTATAGACAATAGATGAATATTTACGGCAAGAACCTGCATGGTTAGCTGTATTTACAGCAGGAAGGATGCCATACACCGCAAACCTTTTCTGTTCTCTTCTTAGTTCAATATTTACTTATGATCCTCTTGGATATGTAAGAATTAGGGTTTAGGGTTTACTAGGGTTTATTAGGGTTTACTAGGGTTTAGGGTTTAGGGTTTAGGGTTTAGGGTTTAGGGTTCTATATGAATCATATACAATCCCTGCACCATTCATATTGCAGCTCTCTCCCTCTCTCTCTCTCTCCCCTTAACCCTAAATAAATAAATAAATAAGTAAATAAATAAATAAATAAATAAATGAATAAATAAGGGTTAATTGTTTCTTTTTTTTTTGTGTCTAGGGTTTACCATTTAGTAATATATTTAAGAATTCAATAAAAGAAGAATTTTTGTTGTCTTGTTTGTCTATCTTTCTTCTTCTTATTGATTTTAATCCTAATGTATTTGCTGACCATTTACAGGCAGGTAAATTATTTATTTATTTATTTATTTATTTATTTATTTATTTATTTATTTATTTATTTATTTATTTATTTATCTTTCTTCTTCTTATTGATTTTAATCCTAATGTATTTGCTGACCATTTACAGGCAGGTAAATTATTTATTTATTTATTTTATTTATTTATTTTATTTATTTATTTATTTATTTATTTTATTTATTTTATTGTTGTTGTTTGTTTTTACCTCTTTTTTTTATTTGTTTGCGTTTAGGGTTTAGGGTTTAGGGTTTAGGGTTTAGGGTTTAGGGTTTAGGGTTTAGGGTTTTGTTAGTGTATTATTTTGTTTGTTTTTAATTCAGGAGAAACTTCCGAATCAACATCTTCCCCACCGTAAGCTGCTGCTGCTGCTGCTGCTGCTGCTGTTGCTGCTGCTGCTGTTGCTGTTGCTGCTGCTGCTGCTGCTGATTAA
>NW_013563500.1:0-7995 GCF_000499605.1 Eimeria maxima | reverse complement strand
AAAAAAAAAAAAAAAAAAAAAAAAAAAAAAAAAAAAAAAAAAAAAAAAATATATATATATACAGGATATACCTTTCCTGCTGCTGCTGTTGCTGCACGGGTGTAGAAGGAGCAGCAGCAGCAGCAGCAGCAGCAGCAAATAAGCAGCATAGTGTCTTTGTGTCTCCTTAATAGAAATAAATAAATAATTTATTTACTAATTATTATTAATAAAGAAAAAAAAAGAGACAAAAAGTGTCTCCTTTTTTGTCTCCTTTTTTGTCTCCATATACACACTCCAAGGAGACTCCTTGCTGCTGCTGCTGCTGCTGCTGCTGCTGCTTGCATGCAGGGATGTCTTGCTGCTCCTCCTACTGCAGCACAGAGGAGACGTATGCATGCATGCATGCATGCATGCATGCATTATGGTGTCTCCTTTCCCTTATTGTGTCTCTTAGCTAAGAAAAGGAGACAAAAAGTTTTCCTTCTTCTCTGCTGCTCCTGCTGCTGCTGCTTCTGCTGCTGCTGCTGCTGCATGCAGTAAACAAATAAAAAAACTAAGACACAATAAGTGTTTATTAGCAAGAGCAAACCCTAAACCCTAAACCCTAATCCGTAAACCCTAAACACTAATCTGTAAACCCTAAACCCTAAACCCTAAACCCTATAAGGACAAGGAAGCAGAAAAGGTAAGAAGAAGGACTTCTACGTACTGCAGAAGCGCCTGCTGCTGCCCCTGCAGCAGCAGCAGCAGCAGCAGCAGCAAGGGAAGCAGCAAGACATGCGCGCATGCAGCGCGCTGGCTGCATGCACGACTAGTGAAGTGTGTGGGGTGTCTCCGCACAGCAGCAGCAGCAGCAAGAGAAGCAGCAGCAGCAAAGAGGCAAAAAGGAGACAGGAAGGAGACAGGAAGGAGACAGGAAGGAGACAGCAGCAGCATCAGCCTCTATTTGCTGCATGTATTCAAAAAAATATGCATGCAGCAGCACGAAGTGCATGCAGCAGCAAGACGTGCATGCAGCAGCAAGACGTGCATGCAGCAGCAAGCAATCCAACAGCAAGACATGCATGCAGCACGATTAACACCCTACTCCCCAGCAGCAATATATGCTGCAGCAGCAGCAGCAGCAGCAGCAGCAGCAGCAGCAATAAGTGTACTGCCTCCTTGGCGTGTCTATTATGTTATTGCTTATAAGGCCTTTTATTAAGGAGAGAGCAGCAGCAGCAGCAGCAGCAGCAGCAGAAGCAGCAGCAGCAGCAAGACACACATAAAGAGAAAATTAACATTCTGCTGCTCCCCTTCCTGGTGCATGCAACACCCCACACTCTGCTGCTGTTGCTGCTGTTGCTGCTGTTGCTGCTGCTGCATGGGGAGCGCCAGAGACACGGTTGCTGCCTGCGGTGTTGCTGCTGCATGCAACACACAACAATCTGCTGCTGCCTACACTTTGCTGCCTGTGCTGCTGCTGCTGCTGCTGCAAATCAAGAATTCATTATTGTAGAAGCAGCAGCAAGTCTCGATGCAGACACTCGGCAAGGCAACAGCAGCAACAGCAGCAGCAGCAGCAGCAGCTGCTGCTGCAGCAAGTATCTGTGTTGTTGCACTATTTATAAATTCATTATTCTTCTACTAATAAGACTTTTGCTGCTGCTGCTGCAGACAGCAGCAGCAGCACAAGCCGTGCAGCAGCAGCAGCACGAGCACATCGTAGAGAGTAGCAACACGAGCAGCAGCAGCAGCAGCAACAGCAGCAAAGTAAGCAGCAGCAGCAGCAGTTATTGAGCTAACTGAATATGTTTATTCTTTCTTTTTATAATAAACAATTATACAACTGTTAACTAACCTTGGAGCTGCTGCTGCTGCTGCTGCTGTTGCTGCTGCTGCAGCAGCAGCAGCAGTCAGAACCCTTGGGGCCTCACTGGGGGCCCCTGTGCCGACACTCAAGCACAATCACCAGCTGCTGCTGTTGCTGCTGCTGCTGCAGCAGCAGCAGCAGCACAAGAGGCCCCTTGCCTCATTAATTAGGACTTTTTAATTCATTTTTTAATTTATTTATTTAATTAATAATTATTTTTCTTCTTTTTTTGTTTATATTAACAGCAGCAGCAGAGGGGGGGGCCCCGGGGCCCCGCCGAGCCCTTATTATTGCAGTTCAGCAGCAGCAGCAGCAGCAGTCGCTGCTGCAGCAGCGGCAACAACAGCCGCAGCAGCAAGGCTAGAAGGAGAAACAGGGGGAGGAGCAGCAAAAGCTGCAGCAGCAGGAGTAGAAGCCACAGCAGCAGCAGCAGCAGCAGCAGCAGCAGCAGCATACCTTGTAATCCTTGTCGGCTTGTTGGATGTTGCTGCTCAATTTGCTGCTGCTGCAGGATTTCCTTCCCTGCCTCTGCAGCAGCAACAACAACATCATCAGCAACAGCAGCAGCAGCAGCAGCAGCAGCAGCAGCAGCAGCAGCATAAGCATAAGCATAAGCATAAGCATAATCCTCCTAATCCTATTCATACTAATACTAAGAATCCTCCGCAGCAGGAAAACCACCACCACCACCACCACCTCCACCCTCAATAGCAGCAGCAGCAGCAGCAGCAGGAGCAGCAGGAGGAGGAGCAGCAGCAGGAGGATGTGGGCCCCCCATGATGGTAGTACTATTCCGGTGTATAGGCAGGGGCCCCCTTTATTACCTGAATATTTATTAGATGTAATAAATTTAGGGGATATAAAAGAAGTAGATAAATCTATTTATTCTTCTTTGCTGCTGCTGCAGTTTATATATAATAATAAACAGCAGCAATGCTTCTTCTGCTGCAGAAATAACAGCAACAGCAGCACCAGCAGCAGCAGCAGCAGCAGCAGCAGCAGCAGTAGTAGTAGTAGAGGGAGGAGCAGGGGGAGCAGCAACAGATACAATTGTAGTAGTGATAGCGGTAATGCTAGCAGCAGCAGCAACAGCAGCAGCAGCAGCAGCAACTCTACCGCAATAATAACAACAACAACAACTACTACCCCTAACACCATCAGCAGCAACAGCAGCAGCAGCAGCAGCAGCAGCAGCAGCAGCATTGATGAAGTTATTGAGGTCCTTCCTCGTATAGTTTACATCCGTCGTTTATTATTATGTTTTGCCCGTGAGCTCGACAGCAGCAGCAGCAGCAGCAGCAGCAGCAGCAGCAGCAGCAGCAGTACTACTACTACTATAAATAATTGGCAGCAGCAAATAGATTATTTTTTATTGAATTGTGCTGCTTGCTGCTGCTGCTATACAGCAGCACAAGATGAGCTGCTGCGCTCCTTTTGCTGCTACAGCAAAGACAAGGCAGCAGCAATTTATTTATATAATGAATGGCTTGTCTTTGATCTATCTAGGATACTTTCTTCTCTTATTCATATACATACTGCTGCTGCTGCTGCTGCGTCAGCAGCAGCAGCAGCAGCAACAGCAACAGCAGCAACAGGTGCTGCTGTTGATGCGGTTGCTACTGCTGCTCTTACGGACTCGGGACAGCAAAAACAGCAGCAGCAGCAACAGCAGCAACACTTGTCAGAACAGAGCAGCAGCAGCAGCAGCAGCAGCAGCAACAGCAGCAGCAGCAGCAGCAGCAGCAGCAGCAACAGGAGACTATTGGAGACAACAGTAACACATCTATTGATGGCAGCAAGCCGTCTCCTTACATTACAATCAGAGACACCTGCTGCTGTCTTCTTTTGCTGCCTAAATGAGCGTATGCCTGTCTCCTTGCTGCTGCAGCAGCTGCTGCTGCAGCACCCACAACAGCAGCAGCAGCAGCAGCAGCAGCAGCAGCAGCAGCAGCAGGGGATTGGAGGGCTACTTGCTGCAGCAAATAGCAACAGAAAGAGACTAAGACCACCAGCATGGTTCCCTGATGGTGCATCAAGGGCAGATCTGCTGCTGCTGCAGCAGCAGAGTCATGGTCTGCATCTGCTGCTGCTGCAGCTTGATCAGCTGGTGCAGCAGCAGCAACTGCAGCAGAGGCAGCAGCAGGGAGAATTTGACTTCTTTGAAGCTGTAGAGCAGCAGCAGCAACAGCAGCAACAGCAGCAACAACAACAGCAGGAGTTGCTGCAGCAGCAGCTGAATCAGTTGCTGCAGCAGCAACCTGAGTTAGCAGATCTTCGTGTGTCTCCTTTATGTTTGCTGCTGCCTCTGCTGCCTGATCCGCTGCAGTGTATGTTTGCTGCTGCAGCAGTAGCAGCAAGACACCCCGATCTGCTGCTGCCCCAGCTGCTGTCTCTGCAGACACACTGCATGCTGTGTCTTCGTGCTATTTGCTGCGCTGCTCTGCATGCAGTAGCACTAACGCAGCAGCACGTGCTGCAGCAGCAACTGCTGCCTCCTCCTCCTGCTGCTGATGATGATAGCAGCAGCAGCAGCAGCAGCAGATTGCTGCACATAGTTGAATTTTGGCTTAAGGCGCTTGCTACTGCATGCGGCAGACTTGTAAGCAGCAGCAGCAGCAGCAGCAGCAGACAGCAGCAGCAGCAGCAGCAGCAGGTAATAATAAATGCAGCAGAAGAAGATCTATGTGTCTTTTCTCAGCTACTAGGGGCGCTGCACTGTCTGTATATTGTGCTGCTGCAGCAGCAGCCTCCAGGTGTATCCGCAGCACTGCAGCAGCAGCAGGAGTATATACCCGATGTACTGCAGCAGCAACTGCAGCAGAAAAGGCAGCAAATAATTCCCCAATGGCAACGATGTTCTGCTGTTGCTGCTGCAGTCATGGCATCGTGCTGCAGCAAAAGCCTCAGCAGCAGCAGCAGCAGCAGCAGCAGCAACGTGGAAGCACCTGAGGTGTATATACATATGTTAGGTCTTCCTGCTGCTGCTGCTGTGCTGCCGCTGCTAGGGGACGAGGTAACAAGGCCCCTGTCTCTTTCTTTGCTGCAGTGTCTCCTTATTCCTCTTGCTGCTCTCCTGCTGCTCCTCAAACAACGGCTTAAGTATACCAGCAGCAGCAGCAGTAGCAGCAGCAGCAGCAGTAGCAGCAGCAGCAGCAGCAGTAGCAGCAGCAGCAGTAGCAGCAGCAGCAGCAGCAGCAGCAGCAGCAGCAGCAGTAGTAGTAGCAGCAGCAGCAGCAATAGCAGCAGCGGTAACTCAGTTGATGCATGCCAGACAACGGAGCCACAAAAACAGCAGCAACAGCAACAGCAACAGGAGCAGCAGCAGCAACAGCAACAGGAGCAACAGCAGCAGCAGCAACAGCAACAGCAGCAACAGCAACAGCAGCAGGAAGAAGCAGCATTAGATGAATATTTGCGTTGGATAGACGAAGAAGGGGAGACAAAAGAGCAGCAAGTAGGGACTGTCTCTTCTCTGCAGCAACAGCAGCAAGTATCTGCAGCACCTGCTGCTGCAGCAGCAGCAGCAGCAGCTCCGCCAGCAGCTGGAGTGGGGGCCCCGCTATTAGAGAGCCCAACAGATCAACTGCAGCAGCAGCAGCAGCAGCAGCAGCAGCAGCAGCAGCAAGATGCCCAGCAGCAGCGGATGCAGCAAAATCGGCAGCAGCAGCAGCAGCAAGTTTTGCTGCACCTAACGAGTTGCTGCAACGAAGCGCTGCAGCTCGTAAGGAAGGCCCTTGCATGCCCTCCCTTACAGGGAGTTTGCCGTTGCAGCAACAGCAACAGCAGCAGCAGCAGCAGCGGCAGCAGCAACAACAACAGCAACAGCAACAATGCCGAGGGATCGGACAACGATGTAGATGGCAGTGCTGCTGCTGCTGCTGCTGCTGCTGCTGCTGGGGGCTGTCCCGCGGACAGCAGCCGTAGCTCTTCAGCAGCAACAGCTGCTGCTGCTCCTGCTGCTGCTGCTGCTGCTGTTGTTTGCTGCGGTGTATGCTCAGCACGAGCATTAAGAGGAGAATGGCTAAGAGCATTAAGGGGATGGAGACGAATAGGGGATGGATTTGCTGCTGTGCTGCGGCCTGTCGTTGCTGCTGCTGCTGCTGCAGAAGCAGAGGGTAGGCCATTTACATTGTTTCTCAGCAGCAGCAGCAGCAGCAGCAGCAGCAGCAGCAACACCAAAGACAGTAGCAGTAGCAGCTGCAGCAGCAGCAGCAGCAGCAGCAGCGGGGATAAGGATGCCGAGCTGCAGACCCGACTCAGTTTTTGTTTACAGACTTTGCTGCAGCTTGCTGAAGCAGCAGGAGCAGCAGCAGCAGCAACAGCAGCAGCAGAAGGAGACACAGGTAACGAAGAGGAGGGGGCCCCCAGCAGCAGCACGGGGGCCCCCAGGGTATCAGAAGAATCAGCAAGAAAAGAGTTAATAGAGGATATACAGGAGATAGACTTAGAGGAAGTAGAAGCAGCAGCAGGAGGCACTGCAGCAGCAGCAGCAGCAGCACCAACAGCAGCAGCAGCAGCAGCAGCAGCAACCCCCCCATGGGTGTTTGAACTAGAGGAGACACAAGAAGAGTGGGGTAGTTGGCTTTGCTGCTGCGAGGAGATGCAGCAGCAGCAACTGCAGCAAGCAGATGCAGCAAGAACAGCAGAAACAGCAGCAGCAGTACAAACCCATTGGGTTGTGCAGCAACTACGGCAGCAGCAGCAGCAACAGCAACAGCAGCAGCAGCAGAAGCAGCAGCAGGTAAATACTATCTCTGATGAAGATATATGGGATGCAGCAGAAGCAGCAGAAGCAGCAGATGCAGCAGCAGCAGCAGCAGCAGCAGCAGCAGATGATGATGATGATGATGACATTGTTTGCTTCAGCTGCAGCAGCGGCGAGGAAGACAATAGTACACCCCAATCAGCAACAACAGAAGCAACAGCAGCAACAGCAGCAGCAGCAGCAGCAGGAGAGAGGAGAGTGTCTGTTGTGCTGCTGTCTAGTGACTCTGATTCTCCAGAAGACAGACAACAGCAGCAGCAGCGAGGGGTGAAGCAGCAGCAGCAGCAGCAGCAGACAGCAGCAGCAGCAGCAGCAGCAGCAGCAGGAACGTCTGCTGCTGCGGGTCAAGCAGCAGTCCCAGGTCGTGCTGCTGCATCCCGCACGTCTGCTGCTGCTGCTGCTGCTGCAGCAGCAGCAGCAGCAGACAAGAAATGGTACAGAACAGCAGCACAGCAGCTGCTTGCTCGTCGCCTAGGGGCCCTAGATAGCAGCAGCGGGCGTATCTTACCCCGCAGCAGCAGCAGCACCATCAGCATCAGCAGCAGCAGCAACAGCAGCATGGTCAGCAGCATTAGCAACAGCAGCATAGGCAGCAACTTCTTTGGCTCCGCCTTTAGGAAGAAGAGACATATGGCGGGCTTTGGCAGCAGCAGCAGCAGCAGCAGCAGCAGCGGGGGATCGGACCGCAGCAAGTTGCTGCAGGAGATAAAAAGGGAGGTGCAGCGGGAAGCTGCTGCTGCTCCTCCTCTGCATGCAGACAGATACAGTTTGCGGAGCTCAACAGCAGCAGCAGCAGCAGCAGCAGGAGGCAAGCGTCAGCGTCCTGTTGATTTAGCAGAAGAAGACGCAGCAGCAGCAGCAGCAGAGAAGGAGAGGAGCAGCAAACGATGCCGCGAGAGAGCAGCAGCAGCTGCAGCAGCAGCAGCAGCAGGACCACCACCAGTAGATGCACGTCCTACTGTACGTTTGCTGTCTCCTAATTCTGCTGCTGCTGCTGCAGGAGTTGATAGCTGCAGCAGCAGCAGCAGCATAAGCAGGAGGGCCCCACATACATCACAATCTCCGCAGCAGCAGCTGCTGCAGCAGGTGCTGCTGCTGCTGCAGTGGGAAAAGAGACGATGGCAGCAGCAGCAGCAGCAAGCAGCAGAAATTGCTCGCCCTGCTGTACTAAAGTTTTTATTTACTTTATTAGAGACAGATATATTCTGTCTTGCTGCTAGTCCCCAAGATATGTCTCCTGCTGCAGCAGCAGCAGCAGCAGCAGCAGACAGCAGCAAACGTCTACAGCCACAAGTTGCTGCTCTTGCTGCTGTTGCTAAGGCACATCCATTGCCTCTATGCTTCGAGTCCCTGCAGCAGCTGCAGCAGTAAGTATATATATATATATTATATATAT
>NW_013563499.1:0-4838 GCF_000499605.1 Eimeria maxima | reverse complement strand
CTGCTGCTGCTGCTGCTCTTGTTAGGAAATAAAATAAATATTTTTTTTTTTTTTTATAATAAATAATTATATGCATATCTTTTGCTAACTCTGAGGTGTATACTGAGGTGTATAGGCAGCTACTAGCTAAATAAGAATAATAAATAAATTAATTAATTAATTAATTATAGCGGTAGCGGCAGCAGCAGCAGCAGCAGCAGCAGCAATCTGATGCCTTTGAGTACTACTGAAAAGGTTCTTCTTGTCTTGGTGCTGCTACTGTTGCTATTGGTGCTGCTGCTGCTGCTGCTGCTGGTGCTGGTGCTGGTGCTGCTGCTGCTGCTGTTGCTTCTGCTGCTCTAACGAGCAGCAGCTTATAGGAGTGTGTGTCTGTTTACCATCTTATGGGGCTTTTCCCTTTGCATGCATTTATTTTTTTTTTATTTATTTTATTTAAATAAAAGAGAGGAACTTTATATATTTTTATTGTTATTCATTTAATTGTTATAGAAAAGTAATTATCTCTTGCTGCTGCTGCTGCTGTTGCTGCTGCTGCTGCTGTTGCTGCTGCTGCTGCTGTTGCTGCTGCTGCTGTTGTCCTTAACTATGCTGTACATACATACATATACAGCTAATTGCTGCTCGTGTTAGTAGCAGAATACAATCTAAGGTATATATGTATATAGACATATATAAATATAAATAAATATATGTAAGTATAAATATATTCTTTTGTTTTTATTGTTATAAATAAGGTGTATATACACCGTAGCCTTCTTTATACTATTTATTAGTTACCTAGAAAGGGGTATCTAATCTAAGAATAATTTGTGTGTTAATCTTTTTATTCTTTTATTTATTTATATTTAATTAATTAAATAAAATAAAAATAAATAATATTTATATAAATATATCCCTAGACATAGGCAATTATATCCTTTTTTCCCCCTCTTTCTTGCGGTGGCTGTGTTGCGGTGGTTGGTGGCTGTGTGTTATATTTTGGGGTGTATGCGCAGCTCACCAGGGGAAATAATTTTTTTATTTTTTCTCCCTTTTTTTATTAAAATTTTTTATATTTTATTTATATAATTATAAATATATAAATAATTATATATTTTATTCATAAAATATAAGAAAAAGACAGCATACTACCGCTCTTTTTCCTACTGGTGGCTGGCTCTCTTCGCGAGCAGGCACCGCAGCCGCCAACAGCCGCCGCCGCAGCCGCAAGAGCAGCAGCAACAGCAGCAGCATCAACAGCAGCAACAGCAGCAGCAGCAGAAGCAGCTGTTATTGTTGTAGGAGCAGCAGCTTGATAAAAAAAGGAGAATAAAAACATTTATTTATTTATTTATTTTGTTTTTTTTGTCCTTAATGATGAGATGAATAAGTATAACTTTTCTTATATTTATACAAAAACATTGGTGTCCTTTTGCTGCTGCTGCTGCTGCTGTTGTTGCTGCTGCTGCTGGTGGTGTTGCTGCTTCTGCTGTTGGTGGTGGAGGAGTAACAAAGATAATAATTACTATTTTTTTTTTTGTGTCTTTTTTTTTTATTTATTATTTATTTTTTTATTAATGAATTCTTTATCCTTTTTTTCTTCTTTTTTTATTAATATACCCTTTATTAATAAAAAAAAGGGTAATAATAATAATAATAATAATAATAATAATAATATAATAAATAATAATAGGGGGGGCCCCCATTGGGTACGAGGGGGCCCCCTATTTGCTGCTGTAGGTAAATTAAGTTTATTATCTATTCCTCTTTTTTTTGCTCCTCTTTCTTCTTCTTACGAGCTCCATAGCTTCAGCAGCAGCAGCAGCAGCAGCAGCAGCAACAGCAGCAGCAGCAATAACAGCAGCAATAGTTTTATTCAAGCAGGAACAACTACAGCAACATCTGCTGCTACTCATACTACCACCACCACCACCGCTGCTGCTGCTGCTGCTGCTGCTGCTGCTGCTGCTAATAGGAGGAAATATTCTCTTATTAATCCCTTAATAGAGGAAACAGCAACTTCCCTCTATGCTGCTCCTTTGTATACAAGAGACGTCTTTGCTGCTCCTCATTCCTTCTCTCCTACAGCAGCAGCAGCAGCAGCAGCAAGTGCAGCAACAGAAGCAGCAACAGAAACAGCAACAACAGCAACAGGAACAACAGGAGAAAGTACTGAAGTAGCAGCAACAATAGCAGCAGCAGCAGCACCTGCTGCTGCTGCTTCTGCTGCACTTCATCCAACAGAACAGCTTGATCAACAAGATAATCAACAACAGCAGCAAGAGCAGAAGCAGCAGCAGCAGCAGCAGCAGGAAGAAATGAATTCTTTAGTAAGAAATAATTCATTAGTTCGTTCTTCTGGGGTGTACGTACACCCCAAGAAAGGGAAGAAGAACTTTTTTTCTTCTTTTTTCCCTTTTTTTTCTTTTTCTTCTTCTTCTTCTTCCTCTTCCTCCTCTCCTTCTTCTTCTCCCTCTTCCTCCTCCTCCTCCTCCTCCTCCTCCTCTCCTTCTCCTTCTTCTTCTTCTCCTTCTCCTTCTTCCTCCTCCTCTCCTTCTTTTTCTTCTTCTTTTTCTTCTCCTTTTTCTTTATTATTTAATATATTTAAATCCCCACAAGACATGAAGGATCCTGCTGCTGTTGCTGCCTTAGCTCTTAAGGTACATAATTGGAATAAGCAGCAGCAGCAGCAGCAGCAACAGCAGCAGCAGCAGCAACAGCAGCAGCAGCAGCAGCAGCAGCAGCAAAAAACTAAATTACTTATTGCTATGAGGCATGCAGAGAGTACTTATAATGTATGGAGAAGAGAATCATTTACTAAATTAAGATTTAGAGGTAAATTATTCCTGCTGCTGCTGCTGCTGCTGCTGTTGTTGCTGCTGCTGCTGTTGTTGCTGCTGCTGTTAATTATCTTGTTGCTGCTGCTTATTAATAAATTAATAAATAAAAAAAAAAGAGATTTCTTTTTTCTTGTATCTTTTGCTGCTGCTATTTCTTTTGTTACTACTACAACTACTGTTGTTGCTGCTGCTATTGTTGCTGCTGCTGCATGCATGCATGCATGCATGCATGCATGCATGCATGCATGTATAATATATTATGTATATGTATATATGTACAGATATGTTACGTCGTGATTGGGGAGAAGAAGACGTTCCTTTATCAGAGAATGGTTTGCTGCAGTGTGCTGCTGCTGCTGCTGATTTATCTTTGCTGCTGTCTGCTATAAGAGAGTTAGAGGCTAAGGATACAGCAGCAGCAGCAGCAGCAGCAGCAGCAGCAGCAACAACAGGAGGAGGAGGAGGAGGAGGGAAACAGCAACAGCAATTCCTGCGTCCTTTTTGTATAGATGCTTTCCTTGTCTCTCCTCTTACTCGTGCTATACAAACAGCAGCAAATACATTTTATTATACAGATCCATCATGGCAATGTCCTGCTGCTGCTGCTGCTGCTGCTGCTGCACCTTCTGTTCCTGCTGTTGCAGCTGCAGCAGCAGGAACAACAGAAGCAGCAACAACAGGAGAAGGAGGACAAATAGATAATAATATAAGATGGTTAGTTAGTCCCTTATTAAGAGAGAAAATATCTACAAAAGGAGATATAGGATTAGATAGGGATTTGCTGCTGCTGCGTCTGCTGCAGTTATATAAACAAAATAAATTATTAAGGGGTTCTTCTCTTGATTTTTCTTTATTATTACCTAATTATATGTGGTGGGTACCCCAAACAGAGGAAGAAATGCAGCAGCAGCTAGATATGTTGCAGCAGGAGCGGAAGCAGCAGCAGCAGCAGCAGCAGCAGCAGCATATGGGTAGTTGTAGTAGTTGTGGAGAGTCTTCTGCTGCTGCTGCTGCAGCAGCAGCAGCAGCAGCAGCAGCAGGGGGATGGGCTTCGTCAGATACTGCAAGTACTGCAGCGTCAGAAGGAGGAGGAGGAGGAGGAGAGATGAATGAATTGTTGCTGCGTCTAGGGGATAGGTATAACAGCAGCAGCAGCAGCAGCATTATAAGCAGCAGCAGCAGCAGCAGCAACAGCAACAGCAGCAACAATAAGAGTATGAATAGAGGATTAAGTGCAGCAGAATTATCTATAAAGAAGTTACTAGAAAAAGGAGAGAAAATAAGCAGAGATTCTGCTTATATAGATAAGCGCATGCAGGTATGGAGGGAAGAATGTAATAATTTACCTATATATAAGACAGTACCTGGAGAAAAAGAGAAGAATATACAATTAAGAGCTAAATTATTTCTTTCTTTTTTATGTAATGCTAAAGAAATGCATACAACATTTATTATTACACATTCTTTATTTCTTAAAGAATTAACAAATGGTGTTTATAATGGTGGGGTTGCTCATGGTGGTCGCTACTATACACCTAAATTCAGGAATGCTGAATTTCGTCTTTTTTCTCTTATTTGTGATGATAATCCAAGACTTATACCATTATAATAAATATTTTATTATATTTTAATTCTTTATTATAAAAAAAAGCAAAAAAAAACATCCAATATACATAAACAACTACTTATTCATCTTCTACTATATATATATACAGTGCATGCATGCATAACTGCATGCATCCATGCATGCATAAATGCATGCATAATATATATAATATAAACTGTATATACACCCCAATTATTGGGGAAACCTTTTTTTTTGTTGCTCGCGGCATCTTTCTTATCTAATTCTTTTTAATTTTAATTCTTTTGTATACACAATTATGCATGCAATGCATGCATGCATGCAATGCATGCAATGCATGCATGCACGTCTTTGTATTAGGCAACAAGCAAAAAAGAATAAGCATACACCTCTAGGGTATATAGTATATATATATATATATATTATATATATAT
>NW_013563498.1:0-2755 GCF_000499605.1 Eimeria maxima | reverse complement strand
AAAAAAAAAAAAAAAAAAAAAAAAAAAAAAAAAAAAAAAAGTTGAATTATTTTGAGAGGTGCCTATACACCCGAAGCTGCCTATACACCCGAAAAAGATATAATACTATAAAATAAAACGATTAAATAAATCAATACATCAATAAAAAGAGAATTTATATATTTAATTAATAATATGTATTATATTTATAATTTATGATGAATTATATTTACCTGATTAAGTATAATTTCTTGTGCAATATATGTATCTATAGGAGGAATAATTTGTATTCCTTCCTTATTATACACTTTATATCCATTATATTCTTTTGGATTATGAGAAGCAGTGATGACAATTCCCGCCAAACAATTCAATTTATTTACACCATAAGATATTAATGGTGTATGTACACCTGAATTATTATTACATATATATACACGTATTCCTCTACTTATAAACGTACTTGCAGACAAATGAGAAAATCTGCACACATAAATACATAAATACATAAATAAATATAAATATATTTATTTTATTTATTTATTTATTTATACAAAAATATATTTATTATTATTATTATTTTATTACCTTAAGGAATTATGTCTACAATCTCTTCCTATTATTATTCCTTTCTTTGCGCATTCTTCTTTCCCATAGGTCTTTAGTAAATAAGATGCTAAACCCTAAAAAAATATATATACATATACACATATATAAACCCTAAACCCTAAACCCTAAACCCTAAAAACCCTAAAACCCTAAAACCCTAAAACCCTAAAACCCTAAACCCTAGGAAAGAAAAAGGAATTCATCAGATACAAAGCAATGAATAGCTTAATTAACATAATATAAATAAATAAATAAATAAATAAATAAATAAATAAATAAATAAATAAATAAATAAATTACCTGTGATGCTTGTTGTATAGTTATATCATTTAATCGACTAAAGCCAACACCCATCACAGCTCGTAGACCTGCCTGTATACATAAATAAATATATAAATAAATAAATAAATAAATAAATAAATAAATAAATTAATTAATTAATTAATTAATTAAATTAATTAAAGGAAATAAATAAAAGGGAAAGGGGGGGAAGAAAAAGAAACAAAAAAAATAAATATAATAAAGAGATATATATATAAAGATGTACACATATAAACATGCACATTTTGCTGCTGCTGTTGCTGCTGGTGCTGCTGTTGCTGCTATTGTTGCTGCTGTTGTTTGCTGTTGTTGCTGTCCCTTGAGTGTTCCTCTTGCTGTTGATGAGTGTTTATATTTGTCTTTTTAGGGTTTAGGGTTTAGGGTTTAGGGTTTATAGATCTGTTAATAGAATCCCTTCTCTATGTGTGCAACAAAGTATTTGCTGCTATTGCTGCTGTTGCTGTTGCTGTTGCTGTTGCTGCTGTTGTTGCTGTTATTGCTGCAGCAGATCCATTTATTGAATCAGATCTGTTATAGGAGTGCATGCATGCATAATGTGTATACATAATGTATATAAAGAAAGAGAAAAAGAAGAAAAGGAAGGGGGAAAAAAAAAGAAAAGAAAAAAGACTTACGGTACCAAAATGTACTCTTTTGCAGAATAATTCTTTTAATTGTTCTTCTGATTCATTTTTAATAAGATATTTTGCTTCTTTTATTGAATCTGCATTCTTATCTAATGATAGCCATAGTTGTACTTGTTCTCTAAGAGTTGCATCCTTCAAATGACTTAAATCAGCATCAATATCCATCTCTGCGGTAAAATTAAAGAAAAAATACAAATTAATTAGTTAATATTTATTTAATTTTATTAAAATTGCAACAAAATAATGTATTATACAGGGAGGATCATAGGGAAGAAACCCTCCTTCGTGTTTATTGTTTATTTAGCAGCCGCATCGATAGCAGCCGCCAATTGTAGCACTCCGTGGGGCTTTATGATAAAATAAACAACAAAAATACATAAATATAAACAAATACAGGGAAAATATTGCTTTGTTATTCTTAAAAATGTATTTTTATTCAACTAATTACCTCTATATCTTCTATTTCATTACTACGTCAGTAACTTGCTGAGGTGTACAGACACCGCAGATGGATGACCAGCGACGCGCTCCTTATTCACTGACGCTGTTCTTGTTGATTAATTCCGTTTTTTCTTGAAATCAATTAAAAATAATTAAAGTAATTAAAATTATATTATTAATTTTGCTGCTTTTTATTTAAAAATTCAATTTTTTTTCTTCCCTCCACCTCTTTGGGTGTATAGGCAGCTCAGCGAGCGCGCACACACACACACACACGCGCACACACACACGCGCACACACAACACACATTTATATAATTGTTTAGTTGATCTTTTTAATTTATAGTTAAATTAGAGTCTATAACTTATAAATAAATGTATTTTATTCTTTTTTCTCCTTTTTTGTTCATATTAACGACGTATGTGTTATGAATTATACTGGTCTATTAGCGTAGCTAAGGAGGTATGAGAGCATGCATGCACTGTTGCATGCATACAATGCATATAAAAAAGAATATAATTTAATTCCTTTCTTCTTGTTTATATAATAAGATGGCTAATTATACTTATTTAATAGTTTATTTATAGAGATCTTGTACTATTCAGCTAACCAATATACCTACATATATATTATAAATACATAAAATATATAGTATATATGTATATGTACGTATATATATACATATATATGTATAGGTTATGCACATATACGTATATGTGTATATGTCTAATATATATATATATATATATATATATATA
>NW_013563497.1:0-3462 GCF_000499605.1 Eimeria maxima | reverse complement strand
AAATAAATATAAATAAATATAAATAAATATAAATAAATATAAATAAATATAAATAAATATAAATAAATAATACAAATAGATCACCCTGCAGCAGCAGCAGCAACAGCAACAAGAGCAATAACAGCAGCAGCAGCAGCAGCAGCAGCAGCAGCAGCAGCAGCAGCAGCAGCTTACTGGATCCATAGTAGATTGATGCTGCTGCTGCTGATTAAGGGACTGTCTCCTCCATGCCTTATATACCCTATTAAGTAGTTGCTGCTGCTGCTGCAGCTCCTCTGCTGCTGCTGCAGATACACCGCGGCAGCAAAGGGACTCTGCTAATTGGACAAAGGATAAAGGAGACTCTTGTTGTTCGTCTCCTCCTCCTCCTCCTCCTCCTCCTCCTCCTCCTCCTCCTGCTGCTGCAGTAGTGTGTCCACCCTAAATACCTGCCTATACACCCCAATTAACTATCTCTATATACACCTCTAAGAGCTGCCTATACACCCCTTGTGCTGCTGCTGCATGTGCTATACAGCACATGCAACAGCAGCAGCAACAGCAGCAGCAACAGCAGCAGCAACAGCAGCAGCAGCAGCAGCAGCAGGAGTAGGAATAGGTGCGTATACACCGTACCTTCCCCTAAATAATCCTAATTGATCTCTTTGTTGTACAAGAGGAATTCTTAGATCAATAAAAGGAGGAAAAAAAGAAAGAGGAGGAAGAAAAAAAGGAGAAAAAAAAGAATAATTATTTTCTTTATTATTATTATATATATTTATATTATTATTTATATTATTATTTATATTTATATTTATATTTATTTGTTTATGTCTTTCCCTTAATAGACGACAAATAAGAAGAAATTCCTTCATATAATAATTCTGCCTCTCTGCTGATATACAAGGAGGACCTAATAATAAATAAATAAATAAATAAATAAATAAATAAATAAATAAATAAATATAATTAATTAATTAATTAATTAATATAAATATAAATAAACCAGCAGCAACAGCAGCAACAACAAGAACAGCAGCAAACCCTCAACCCCAACCCCAACAACAACAACAACAGCAGCAGCAGCAGCAGCAACAGCAGCAGCAGCAACAGCAGCAACAGCAGCAACAACAGCAGGAGGATGAATAAGAGTATAATAAAAATACCTGTATGTATATAGATATGATTAATGAATAATAATTGTTGTATAAAAGGGAATAAATTGAATAAAAGGGAGAAAAGAAGAAAAGATTCATGAATAATATTAATATAATAAGAAGATTGTTTAGCCATTATAAATAATAAATGATGATTTATATTCATAAAATTTATATTTATATATTTATTATATACATTTATATAACAACGTAATGCATATCTTTTATAGCCTGTATACATATATACATATATACATATACATATATGTATATTTATATACAACAACAGCAGCAGCAGCAGCAGCAACAGCAGCAACTGCAGCAGAAACGGTATCAAGAGCAGCAGCAATACTAACACAATACAACAACACAAACACCACCATCATCACCATTAACACTAGCAACAGCAGCAGCACCACCATCAGCAGCAGCAGCACCACCACCATCAGCAACAGCAGCACCAGCAACAGCAGCAACAGCAGCAGCAGCAGCAGCAGCAGCAGCAGGAGGAGGAGGAAAAAAGTTACCAGCCTTATAATATGTATGCCCTGCCATGACGAGTTGGAAGTTTTCCTTTCTTTTATGCAAATTACCCGCAAAAGATAAACAGACAGCAGCTTGCTCTAGTAGCATAGCACTCCTTATATATATACTTTGTTGCTGCTGCTGCTGCTGCTGCTGCTGCTGCTGCTGTTGCTGCTGCTGCTGCTGATGAAGGAGAGCAGCATCCAAGGAAGGGAGCTCTGTATTTGCTGCTAATAAACGATTAGCTACCTCTGCTGATACATCAGAGGGACGATTGCTTCCTCCTATTATAAGAGGTATATGTAACATATTAGGGAATTGTAAGAAGCTTGCTGCTGTGCTGCTGCTGCTGCTGCTGCTGCTGCTGCTGTTGCTGCTGTTGCTGCTGCTGCTGTTGCTGCTGTTTATATTGCTGCTATTCATACTATTACTACTGCTAAGACCACCACCTATACCTAATATACCACCAACAACACCACCACCACCACTGCTGCTGCTGCTGCTGCTGCTGCTGCTGCTGCTGTAGTAACAAGACTCCATCAATAAACGATGACCCAATAAGACACAACGTAAGGCTAAACGACCTGTACCAGCCTGATAAACAGCAGCAGCAACAGCAGCAGCAGCAACAGCAGCAGCAGCAGCAGCAGCAGCAGCAGTAGTAGTAGAAGCAGCAGTAACAGCAGCAGCAGCAACAGGAGGGAGAAGGAAATGAGGCTGCAGCCAGGATATCAGCAATAGCAACAACAGCATTAACAGCAGCAAAACACCAACAGCAGCACAACTAACACTAGCTGCAACAGCAGCAGCAGCAGCAACCCCAGCAGCAACAGCAGCAGCAGCAGCAGACCTTAATATATGCAGCATAAGCTTGATCAATATAAGATTCAATCTCCCTTCTTTGTCCCCCCATTGCATGCAAAGAAGCAGCACACATCTCATAGGCACCACCTATACACACACAAATAAATAAATAAATAAATTAATTAATTAATTAATTAATTAATTAATTAATTACTTAATTAATTAATTATACTAGTTAATTAATTAATTATATTAGTTAATTAATTAATTAATTAATTATATTAAGGACAAAGAAATAAGAGACTAAAAGATATACTTGGAATGGCAGCAGCAGCAGCAGCAGCAGCAGCAGCAGATGCAGCAGCAGCAGCAGGAGAACACCAGACATGAGGAGTAACAAACCCACCACCAACAGCAACAACAACAACAACAACAACAACAACAGCAGCAGCAGCAGCAGCAGCAGCAGCACCTCCAGCAGCAGCAGCAGCAGCAGCAGCAGCAGCAGGAAAAAAAATTACCTAAATAAGCCCATTTTTTATCTTGTTTAAAGTCTGCTGCTGCACTTCGATAATTTTGAAGAGAATTTTCAAATTGACCAAAAAAGAAATTCAAATCCCCCAACAAACGATACTGCCATTCTATTGAATGCAGCTGAATACAAACCCTAAACCCTAAACCCTAAACCCTAAACCCTAAACACTAAAATATAAACCTAGACCCTAAACCCTAAATCCTAAACCGTAAACCCTAAACCCTAAACATAATGTTAAAGTGATTCTAAATCAAGAAATTGGCCATAAGATACACGCGAACAGGAAACCACTGCTAAACCCTAAACCCTAAACCCTAAACCCTAGACACAGTATACTTACAACATATGCTGGTGCTTGTCCTGAAGGAGACACATTCTGTCCCTCGCTGCTCTTCTTTCCCTCTGCTGCTGCATCGCCTGGGTCTCCACTAGCGCTGCTGCTGCTCTTGCTGCTGCTGCTGC
>NW_013563496.1:3602-8453 GCF_000499605.1 Eimeria maxima | reverse complement strand
TATATATATATATATATATATATATATATATCCTAAGGAAGCTGAGGTGTACGTACACCGTAACACGGGTAGATAATAACTTTTCCCCCTTTATTGCATTATTTTTATTATTTTATTTTTTTATTTATTTATTTAATTTATTTATTTATTTATTTTTTATTAAATATAATAAATAAATACAATAATACATACAGAGTTGTGGGGCCCCCGTGGGGGGCCCCCCCCATCAGGCAACAGTCGGCGGTTGGTAAGATAGGGAGGTACTTTTTTTGCTTTTTTTTTGTGTATTTTTTCTTTTTTTATTTAATTAATTAATTATTTAATTAATTAATTAATTAATTATTATTTAATTATATAAAATAACCCTTTTGTGAGGGTTTTTTCTGTTGCTCAGGTGTATGCAGGAGCAGTCACCTCGTGCTGCTTGCTATTCACGGTGTCCGTACACCTCCTGCAGCAGCAGCAGCAACACCAACAGCAGCAACAGCAGCAACAGCAGCAATAGAAGCAGTAGCAGCAGCAGCACTTAATAGCAGCAAACCCTATAGTGGGGGAATCCTCCCCTCCTGCAGCGGCGCAATGACGCGCCTTTTCCCTCTCCTGCTGCATTTAGCAGCAGCAGCAGCAACGGGAGAGGCAGCTGCAGCAACAGCAGCAGCAAATACAGCAGCAGCAAATGCAGCAAATGCAGCAGCAGCAGCAGCAGCAAATGAGCCCCACAGCGTACGTACACCCGAGCAGCAAAGCTGCCCAGCTAATTCCCTTAAGGAAGAATTTTCTTATCTAAGTAACCCACCTTCTGATGCAGCAGCAGCAGCAGCCCCAGCAGCAGCAGCAGCAAATGCAGCAAATGCAGCAGCAGCAGCAGCACCTGCAGCAGCAGCACCGGAAGCAGCAGCACCAGCATCTGCACCAGAAGCAGCAGCAGCACCAGAGACAGCAGCAGAAGCAGCACCAGCAGCAGATGCAGCAGCAGCAGATGCAGCAGCAGAAACAGCAGCAGCAGCAGCAGCAGCAGCAGGAGAAATAGATATAGATGAATCTTCTGATTATGTTGAATTAACAGAAGAAGCATTACAAATTGCATTACAAAAAAGACCGTAACATAAACCCTAAACCCTAATCCTAAACCCTAAACCCTAATCATAAACCCTAAACCCTAATTCTAAACCCTAAACCCTAATTCAAAACCCTAAACCTTATACCAGCCACTGAGAGAAAATTGGAGACAGAAGTTCCCTACCATCTTATTATAATACCAAGGATCTAGAGATTAGGGTTTAGGGTTTAGGGTTTAGGGTTTAGGATTTGTGTGTATGTGTATGTGTATACAGGACAGCATTAGTGTTATTAGCTGATTCGCGGTGTACAGACACCTCAGGTGTCTCTGTTGTATTTGCTAGGGTTTCTCGGGCATTTAATAGACTTTCTTCTTTATTACCTAGGGTTTTATTTGCTAAGGTATTATAAACCCTAGGGTTTAGGGTTTAGGGTTTAGGGTTTATGGTTTATGGTGTTAGATTTATACATACAGTTTGTCTCGTGTGTGAATTCAAGTGGGCTATTCAATAAATATAAGCATTCAGGATTTAGGGTTTAGGGTTTAGGGTTTAGGGTTTAGTGTTTAGGGTTTAGGGTTTAGGGTTTAGGGTTTAGGGTTTGTGCAGGTGGCGTCTACGGGTCGGTCTGGTATACGCCAAGGAGAGAAGAGAGATTGTGATATCTTCCTTCGTTATCAGCAGAATATACCTAAGCCTGCTGCTGCAGCAGCAGCAACAGCAGCAGCAGCAGCAGCAGCAGCAGAGAAAGAGAAAGAAGAACAAGAGCAAGATTATTTATCTCTATTCTTCCCTGATAATGCTACAGAAGAAGAAATCAAACTCCAAATCATTAAGTATGCAAAACCCTAAACCCTAATTAATTAATATATATGCATTTATCGAGGGTTTAGGGTTTAGGGTTTAAGGGTTTAGGGTTTACGCTCTCACACTGGACCTATTAAGGGTTTATAGCGTAGGGTTTAGGGTTTAGGGTTTTATCTCAGAAGCATAAATCACAGTAAACATAAAGGGATCGCTTATGGTTAAGGGTTTAATAAGGGTTTAGGGTTTAGGGTTTAGGGTTTAGGGTTTAGGGTTTGTACACCGCAGACTCGCCTATCCTCCCTCTCTTCGGGCGACGAGCAAAAAACTTCTCGATGAACTTTTGTTTGAATTTCCAACTTCTCTTGTTCGATTATTTCCTAGTCGTGAGGATTCTACAAACCCTAATTTAGGGTTTAGGGTTTAGGGTTTAGGGTTTGTGGGTTGTACGATCATGCGATTATGCATCTGCTAAGCGTTTTTGATCTAGGGTTTAGGGTTTAGGGTTTACCATTTGGTTTCTACCTAGGGATCCTGTGGGGTCTATATTTGCATAATTAGGGTTTAGGGTTTAGGGTTTAGGGTTTAGGGTTTATGTGTTGGTGCAGCTGGAGATGTAACCCCTGTACCTGCTGGGGTTTTAGCTGCTGCAACTCGTCTCCCTATAATTGATGTTGATGACCCTGATGTTGCTTCTTCCTTTAATGTAACCCTAAACCCTAAACCCTAAACCCTAGAAATCCTAAACCCTAGAAGCCCTAAACCCTAGTTGGTCTTCTTCTGCTGTCTCCACCTTGCTATACACCCGCACGTCCTGCGGATTAGGGTTTAGGGTTTAGGGTTTAGGGTTTAGGGTTTGAGTGGTGTGCAGGTTAAGCCTCCTAGTCAGCTGCTGCTGCGCCCCAAGGGTTTCCGTCAGGAGTTTGCAATGGATGGTGATGAGGAGCAGGTAGGGTTTAGGGTTTAGGGTTAAGGGTTTAGGGTTTAGGGTTTGCTCGTTCATCACATTGGTTTCTCCTCCTGTATTTGTTGTCTGTGTGCTACCTGACCTTTTTGTCCCATTGTATAAGACACCTAGGGTTTAGGGTTTAGGGTTTAGGGTTTAGGGTTTTTGACTGTGCAGATGCGACTGACGCGCGCACTGGAGGAAGAGCCAAAGCCTATCGTTGTCTTAAACACTCTTAATGCTCCTTCTGTATGTCTGAGGGTTTAGGGTTTAGGGTTTAGGGTTTAGGGTTTAGGGTTTTTAGGGTTTAGGGTTTAGGTGTTTGTAGGGTTTAGGGTTGCAAGTTGCTCATCGAATAACTTCAGGCAGAGATTCCGGGTTTGCAGTAAAGGGTTTAGCTCGGAGGGTTTAGGGTTTAGGGTTTAGGGTCTAGGGTTTATGCATGCAGATATTCACGGAGCTTCGTCCGGTGGTTTTCTTCTTTGGGGGTTCAGAGCCTGCAATAGCTGAGGAGACAGCGGTTTGTTCTTTTTCTCCCTAAACCCTAAACCCTCGGGCTCTAAACCCTCAAACCCTAAACCCTAAACCCTACAGTTTAGAGTATATATACACTGCCCATAAGAGGGGGTTTTCTAAACTCCCTTCTTTCCCTCTCCAACTGTACTAAATAAACCCTATCTAGGGTTTAGGGTTTAGGGTTTAGGGTTTAGGGTTTAGGGTTTAGGGTTTGGGGTTTTTTTTTTGCAGTTTATGGATGCTGCTGGTGCATGGGATAAATCTGTATTATTTTGTTTATCTTCTTCTCCTTCTATTCTTCGTAAAAGGGCATTTAGTTATTTAGGTATTAAGGAAGAATATTATCCACAGGTATACTGCTGCTGCTGCTGCTGCTGCTGCTGCTGTTGCTGTTGCTGCTGCTGCTGCTGCTAATGTTATGGTGTATTAAGAGCTCTTATTGATACTTTTTTTATATGTATGTGCCATTTTTTAAGAATTTAGGGTTTAGGGTTTATTAAGGGGTTTAGGGTTTAGGGTTTAGGGTTTAGGGTTTAGGGTTTAGGGTTTAGGGTTTAGGGTTTAGGGTTTATGTATAGGTTATAATAGTTCGTCATTTAAATGATCCAAAAAAAACACAAAAATTTATTTGTCCAAATTCATCAACAAAAGAAGAAATTCTTCATTGTCTTAGTTAGTCTTTATTAATTAATTAATTAATTAATTAATATAAATAAATAAATAAATTAATTAATTAATTAATTAATTAATTAAATATATTTAATCACCAACAAAAGAAGAAATTCTTTATTGTCTTAGTTAGTCTTTTATATGTATAAATATAAATAAATAAATAAATAAATAAATAAATAAATAAATAAATAAATATAAATAAATAAATAAATAAATATAAATAAATAAATAAATATAAATATAAATATATGATTAGTGTGTCTATAATTGTTTCCTTTTTATCTCCTTTTTGTTTCCTTAATTGTCTCCTTTTTTGTCTCTTTTTTTGTCTCTTTTTTGTCTCCTTTTTAGCCTTATTTAAGGAAAAGAAATTGTCTCCTTATTATAAATCAGAAAAACCCCCAAAAGTACAAAAAGGGCCTGTCTACGTAAGCAGCTTATTTAGGGTTTAGGGTTTAGGGTTTATTAAGGGTTTAGGGTTTATTAAGGGTTTAGGGTTTATTAAGGGTTTAGGGTTTATTTAGGGTTTAGGGTTTAATAAGGGTTTAGGGTTTATTAAGGGTTTAGGGTTTATTAAGGGTTTAGGGTTTATTAAGGGTTGTTGATCTGGATATAAAAGTTGTACAATAAAAATGCTGCATGTCTGTTTTGAATTGAATTAGGGTTTAGGGTTTAGGGTTTAGGGTTTAGGGTTTAGGGTTTAGGGTTTTGTGTGTATAGGACTTGGTGGCATCTCGATATAAATCAGTTGTATTAGAGAGTAATAAAGATGTTCTCTTACTTGTTTATAGTCCTTATTGTCCTCATAGTGCTGCATTTATGCCTGTCTTTGAAGAGGTTAGTTCCTAGGGTTTA
>NW_013563496.1:0-2500 GCF_000499605.1 Eimeria maxima | reverse complement strand
TTATTTAATAAATAATAAATATATTTAATTTAATTAATTTAATTAATTAAATAATAATTAGTTTGTCTTCTTTTCCTCATTAAACCCCATGAACTCCCGGGTGTATAGGCAGCTAATAATATTTTATTTATATTTTATTTCTTCTTATTTATTTATTTAATTTATTAAATAAATAAATATAATTTTATTTGTTTTTTTATTCTGCATATATTATACATTATAATAGTATATGTATACATTTACGTATATACATAATATACATATACTATGTATATGTATATGTACGTATACGCATACGTATACGTATACGTATACGTATACGTATTTATTTCTTATAAGAAAATACCTATATAAGATTACCTCCCTAACTAATAGTAACTTAGCTACGTAGCTAGCTAGCTAGCTAGCTAACTAACTACCTATATATCTAGTTATCTAGTTAACTAATTACCTAGCTATTTAGTTACTTAATTACCTACCCAGCTAATTAGCTAGCTAGCTAGCTAGCCACCTAGCTAGCTAGCTAGCTAGCCAGCTAATTAGTTGGACATCAGCAAACTTAAAACAGCAAAACAAGTCTAAGAAACTCTTAACATCACCTGCTGCTGCTGCTGCTGCTGCTGCTGCTGCTGCTGCTGCTGCAGCACAAGCAGCTGCAGCTGCCAGCATGCAACAGCTGCCATTATATAGCACTGCTACTACTGCTGCTGCTGCAGCATTTGCTGCTGCTGCTGCTGCTGTTGCTGTTGCACTTTATCTGTTGCTGCTGGTGCTGCAGCAGCCGCTGCGTGTCTCTAGCCTGTCCATCATGTTTGCTGCTGTTGCTGCTTCTGCTGTTGCTGCTGCTGCTGTTGCTATTAATGGTATTTTGTTGCAGTAGCCGCAGCAGCAGCAGCAATTGCTGCTGCTGCTGCTGCTGCTGCAGCAATATAGCTATATCTCATGATACATCTATCCAATTACATCTCCATCTGCTGCTGCAGCTGCTGCGGCAGCTGCTGCTGCAGCACCACCACCTGCTGCTGCTGCTGCTGCTGCTGCTGCTGCTGCTGTTGCTGCTGCTGGATTTATTCTTTTGCTGCAGCCTCGAAGTTTTCAACAAGAGAAGGTACATCATCATCACTAGTGTCTGCCTTTTTGTCTCCTTTTTTGTCTCCTTTTTTATCTCCTTTATTTATTACATTAAGTATATTACTTGGATCTATATTAAGTGCAGCAGCAATGTCTGCTGCTGCCTCTGTATTATTACCTGCTGCTGCTGCAGCAGCAGCAACAACTGCAGCAGCTCTTGATGTTGCAGATAATGTATTATTTATACCTCCTTTTTCTTCACCTCCTGCTGCTGCTCCTGTTGCTGCTGCTGCTCCTGTTAATACATACATATTTGCTGTTGGGGCTGCATGCACTTTGGGGCTTTTAAAGGAAATAGTTGTACCATTTGCATGCAGCAGGTGTACCTCCTCTACACCAAACACAGCAGCAGCACCAATTTTCTTTATTGTTTGCTGCAGTTTCTTCTCCTCTCCTCCTGCTGCTGCTGCTGCTCCTGCTGCTCCCCCTCTATGTGTCTTTGCTGCCTTCCTTCTTGCTGTCCCTTTTCCTCCTAATTGCTGCGATGCTCTTAGTCTTGCCCTTGCTGCTATTATAGCAGGGCTTAGTTCTTCCTCCATCGTCATCATAGCAGCAGCAGCAGCAACAGCAGCAGCAGCTAGTGTACTAGCAGCAGCAGCAGCAGCTGATGCGGGGGGGTTAGAGGTTTAACGGTGGTGTTGCAGCAACCGCAGCAAATACAGCAACTATACACTTATACGTGCTGCTGCTGCTACTGCTGTTTATGTTGCTGCTGCTGTTGCTGTTACTGCTGCTGCTGCTGCTGCGTGCGGAGATGCAGCAGCAATAGGGAAGAAGAAGCAAGGGTGGTGGGGAAGGGGAGAAGCAACAGCAAAAAAAAGAAAAGAAAAAGAAATAAAAGAAAATAAACAAAAGAAAGAAATATAAATACAATTATCTTCTTTTTAATTGTATTTATATAACAGCTGCCGCTGCTGCTGCTGCTGCTGCTGCTGCTGCTGCAGCGGCAAAGCCAGCAAGTTGTTGGGGTGTGTGATGATGCAGAAGCTGCCTATACACCTCAATAAAATTATAAATATATTTGCTGCTGCTGCTGCTGCTGCTGCTGCTGCAGCAATAAAAAAATATATTTTTATTTATTCATTTATTAATTTATTTATTATTTAGCTGCCTATACACCCTAATAATACCCCACTACTCCCCAGACACTCCAACCCTGTCTGGCTGTCGCTGCTGCTGCTGCTGCTGCTGCTACAGTAGCAGCAGCCAACGTCGTGGGGCAAACCAACCAACCGCCTGCTGCTGCTGCTGCTGCTGCTGCTACCGCAAAATAATAAATAAAATAAAAATAAATAATGATATTTATTTATTTATTTATTTTATTTTATTTCTTCTTATAAAAAAAGACAATCTTTGCCCCCCCCCCCAC
>NW_013563495.1:6428-9024 GCF_000499605.1 Eimeria maxima | reverse complement strand
TATATATATATATATATAGGGAGGAAAGAAATATAAAGAAATTTAATTGTTTTATTATTATTTCCTTTATTTTATTCTTATACATACATATATGTTGTCTTAAAACTTAATTCCTTCCATTCTAATAGATTTTGTACCATCAGATCTTTTGCCTGCAGGAAGAAACAAGAAAAAAACATGAATGAGTAGGTAGGTGCCTATACACCCCAACTTGCACGGATCCTTTTTCTTCTTCTTCCTTTTCTTTTTCATATAATATATATAAAACAAGAAATAAATAACTTACTTTTTTTCTTTTTTGTCTTTCTTCTTCTGCTGCCCTTTTTCCTCTTGAACCCATATATTCAGCAAATGTTTGCTTCCTCTCCCCTCTTGTTAATATAGAGAAACAAGACCATCGTCTATCTGATTCAAGAATCTTTGATGCATTTTCCCAACTAATTCTTGGAGGAAATTTCTTTAATTCAAATAATTTCTGTAAAAAATATACAAAAAAGAATAACAAATAAATATAATATATATAACAATAAGATAATATATAATAAATACTTTTTTTTTTTTTCTTGCTATTTATATCTGCAGGATTATATCCCCTCTATAACTTACAACAAGGAATGTTTTTGCTTCATCTTTTGTCTTGAATTGTGGCCAATCTTCTCGTTCTTCTTTAAGAGACTGCAGCAGCAGCAAAAGCAGCAGGAGCAGCAGGAGCAGCAACAGCAGGAGAAGAAATACAGTTTCTGCATACAAGATTATGTATGTATATAAATAAGTATAAAGAAGAAGAAGAAAAAAGAGGAAAGCAATAAAATAAAGTACAAGAAAAAAGAATATATACACAATATACATATATACATATATAAACAGTATAATATAAAATAAATAAATATAAATAAATAAAAATAAATAAATAAATAAAAATAAATAAATAAATTACCTTAAGCATTTCCTCTACTTCCTTAGGTGTAGTCCATACACTCCTTTTTGTTGTACTATGGAACCAATAAGACTTGCCATCTGCACTAGAGAATTCTTGCCATCCTGTCTTTAATAATATTTGTGCCTCTTCTGGTGTCTGTAAGGATAATGGCTTACCCCATTGACTCTCTTGTGTCTGCAGCACCAGCAACAGCAGCAGCAGCAGCAGCAACAGCAGCAGCAGCAGCAGCAGCAGCAACAGCAGCAGGGATATGAGGAGACAGGATACAGGGATAGATCAACAGCAGCATAGCAACAGCAGCAACAAAGAAACATACTAATCTACTGTAACACAGCAGCAACAACAGCAACAACTGCAGCAGCAGCAGCAGCAACAACAACAGCAACAGCAGCAGAAGGAGGAGGAGGAGGAAGCATACAAGGGTATTATAATAATACTTTCTTCCTTCCTTAGAGATATGCTCTGTCCATCCATCTCCGCTAGTAATCATAGAAGGAGATGCAACAAAAGGATCCATCATCTGCATATAATAATACACAATTATATATTTATATATAAATATATCCATGCATGCATGCATTCATGCATATATTTATACTGCCTGCCCTAGCTACGCTAGCTAGCTACTTACCTAGCTAGCTACTCAACTATATATAGCTAGCTGCGTATACACCGCAATAATATCTATTTATTCTCACTGTCTCTGTAGGTAAACATGCACACCAAGAAAAGAAAACATAAGAGAATAAACAGAGCCTTGTGCATGCATGCATGCATGCATGCATGCATGCATAATAATGACTCAGGCAACTCGTTGTTGATTGTTGCTGCTGCAGCAAACCATCCCTAAGAGGAATAGCAAGAGCAGCAGCAGCAACAGCAGCAGCAGCAGCACATGGACCCCTACACGCATGCAATGGTAGCCTCCTTAGGCCATAAACTCGCAAGCTGCCAACAGTTGACGGCCGCAGCAGCAGCAACAATTCGCATGCAAAAAGTAGAAAGGATGAATTAATTCAATAATTAATAATAATTAATAATTAATTATAATTATTAATTAATAATTATTATTAATTAATAAATAATAACTATTTATTAATTAATATATATATATATAACTATGCATGCATGCAACTATGCTCTCTCCTCTCTCTCTCCTCTCTCTCCCCTCTCTCTCCTCTCTCTCTCCTCCCTCCTTTATTCTCCTTATACCGTGTATGTATATATATAGATATAACTAAATAATAAATATAATTATTTATATCTATAGATAGGAAGAAAAGAAGGAAAAAAGAGTAAGAAGAATGCCTACAACTAATGAGGAGGAAACCTCCAACTATTTAGTAACTCCATCCTCTTTTGTTGCAGTATAACGGCTTCTGCAGCAACTGCTGCTGCTGCTGTTGTTGTTGTTGCTGCTGCTGCGGCAGCAGCAGCAGCAACAACAACAGCAGCAGTTGCTGCAGCAGCTGCCACCGCAGTCTGCCTTATAGACCTCATTGATGATTGATGAATAATAAAAGAGTACTGGCTTGTTAATGTAAAATACATAACCTTTATACCAAGGTGTGTGCTTAGGTGTACGATGAGGTAAACAAGAAAAAAAAAAAAAAAAGAAATAAATAAATAATACCCTTACTACATAATAGTAATAAT
>NW_013563494.1:4965-7999 GCF_000499605.1 Eimeria maxima | reverse complement strand
AAAAATTTTTTTTTTTTTTTTTTTTTTTTTTTTTTATTTTTTTTATTTTTTTTATTATATTATAACGCCATTCTTGTATATTATTTATTTTATTATTTATATTTATTATTTCTATACAATCCTTGCAACCTATACATATAAATATATAAATAAATATAATTAATTAATTAATTAATTAATTAATTAATTAATTAATTAATAGATAATACTATTTTTATTTAATTATATTTATTAATAAATTATAAATATTATTTATTATGTATATAATGTTTATTTGTGTGTAATTTATGGTCACTACTTCTCCTGCTGCTGCTGCTGCTGCTGCTGCTGCTGCTCCTGTTAATACTGCTGCTGCTACTGCTAATGCTGCTGCTGCTGCTGCTGCTGTAATTTTTATAGGTTTATTGTTACCTTCTGTCAAACTATTTTCTTCTTCTTTTTCTTCTTTTTCTTCTTTTTCTTCTTCTTTTTCTTCTTCTTTTTCTTCTTCTTTTTCTTCTTCTTTTTCTTCTTCTTTTTCTTCTTTTATTTCTTCCTTATTTATTGCATCTTTTTTATCACAAAGAAAAGATAAATTAGGGGGGAATAGTTGTAGCTGTTCATACAGCAGCGGCTGCTGCTCCTCCTCCTCCTCCACCTCGTCCTCGTCTTCCTGCTGCTGCTGCTGCTGCTGCTGCTGCTGCTCTTCATCATCATATTCACCTAAATATAACTCTGTTGACATCATTTTGTTTGTATTAATGAGGAAACAAAACACAAAAAAAAGCTGCTGCTGCTGCAGCTGCAGCAGCAACTGCTGCTGCTGCTGCTGCAGCTGCAGCAGCAACTGCTGCTGCTGCTGCTGCAGCTATATATATACAGGTATATAAAGCTGTACACCTAATGGATATACAGGATCAACAGTTAGTAGGCAATAAAATTAATTCATTTCTTTTTAATTAATTAAAAAGAAATAAAAAAAAGTTATAAATTAAATATAAAAAAGAAATAAAAAAACATTTCTTTCTTTATATACAGCTGACGTCGTCGTCAGCGGTTACCACCATAAGAAGAAAAAGGAAGGAAAAAAGAGGAAAAAAGGAGTATAATATGTTGATTAAATAAGGTATATTTATATTTAATGAGTACAAAAAGTCATTAAAAAACAAAAAAATTGAATAATAATTAATTATATAAAGAAATAAAGAACAAAAAAGGGATTATTTATTTATTTATTTATTTTATATATAATCCTTAAGAGGTAAGAGAGAGGCCGCTGGGGCTGCTGATTGAGGTGTATAGACACCTCAATAAGAAATTGAATATTTATATTTATTTATTAAAAATAAATATAAATAACAATTCAATTAAATAATATTATTAAACAATTAATTAATTTAATTAATTTAATTAATTATTCCTTTTTATTCAAAAAAAAGGGAGAAAAATTCTGCATTTATTATTTATTTATATCTTGCATGCATTGCATGCAGTCAACTGGCATGCATGCATAGTTGTTGCTTTTTTTTTATTCATCATAAAAAAAAGATTCATTCTTTTGTTTATTTTATCTATTTATTTATTTATTTATTATTTTCTTTTTTTATTTTATTTTTTATTTATTTTTATTTTTTTTTCTTTTTTTACACCAAAAATGTCCAACGAAAGATTGAAGGAAGCAACAGAAGAAATCGATCGTCTAGTAGAAAGTAAATAAATAAAATAAATTATTTTTTTTTTTCTTTTTTTTTTAATTAATTAATTAATTAATTAATTTAATTAATAAAGAACAATTTATTCATTTAATTTAATTTATTAATAAGACTATATGTATATATTTATAGATATATATATAGGTATACATATATATACATACTTGTATTTATTTATTTCCTTTTTTTTCTCCTTTTTTTTTCCTTTTTTTTTCTTTTTAGGACTCCAAACAAATACAAGAAATGCAAGTCGTCTTCTAACACAACAAAATGAGATCGAGGCTGTCGTTAGTGTACGTCTTCTTTTTTCTTTTTTTTTATTCTTTTTTTTTTCTTCTTTTTTCTTCTTTTTCTTCTTTTTATTCATCTTTTATTCTTTTGTTTCTTCTTTTTCTTCTTCTTTTCTTCCTTATTTATTGAATCTTTGTTGCTTTTTTCTTCTTCTTTTCCCCTTTTTTTTTATCATATATATGTATACATATTATATTATTCCCTTTTATTCACACTATAATATATCCATATACACCTAAATAAAACTAATAAAAACAATAATAATAATAATATAATTAAATATATAATAATATTATTTATTTATTTATTTATTTATTTATTTATTTATTTATTTATAGGAATTAGATGCAGCAAAAGAGGACGCAGTAATATATAAGATGGTTGGTCCTGTCCTAATAAAACAAACAAAAGAAGAAGCAATGCAAACTGTTAATAAAAGATTACAATATGTTAAAGGAGAATTGTATGTTTATTTATTTATTTATTTATTTATTTATTTATTTATTTTATTTAGTTTATTTATTTAGTTTATTTATTTTTATTTATTTATTTTTTTCTCTTTTTTTTGGTTATTTTATTGTTAATGTATTATATTTATTATCTTATCTTTTTCTTTCTTTTCTTTCTTTTCTTCTTTCTTTTCTTTTTTCTCTTTTTTCTTCTCTCTTTCTTATATTCTTGTTGTATATTATTTTGTCTACTAATTGCTTCCTTCTTCCTTCTCTTGTTTATTTATTTATTTATTTATTTATTTATTTATTTATTTATTTATTTATTTATTTTCTTTCTTCCTCTCTTTTTATTTCCTTGTTGCTTTCTTCCTTTTTCCTTCTTTTTGCTTGTTTCTCCTCTTGTTCATGGTTCAATTAATTTAATTAATCTATTTAATCTACTTAATTAAATTAATTAATTAATTAATTAATTAGTTTATTTATTTATTTATTTATTTATTTATTTATTTATTTATTTTATTTATAGGGAAAGATGTAACAAGATAGATAACGAGACAAGGAAACAATTCCAAGCAGCAGCACAAAATAGAGAAAATATAC
>NW_013563494.1:0-2365 GCF_000499605.1 Eimeria maxima | reverse complement strand
CTTACGAAGTGTTAATAGAAGAAAGACAGAAGAAACAGATAATCCAATAGCAGGTCTTTAATTAAATAAATAAATAAATATATTTATTTATTTATTTATTTATTTATTTATTTATTTATTTATTTATTTATTTATTTATATAATCTTACCGCTCCTTTAGGTGCAGGAGGAAGAAGTTCAACAGTATCAGAGAAAGAAAGAACAACAAGAAGAAGAAAAAGAAGACTAACAATAAATGTTGCTAAATATATTATCTCTATTGGTTGGCTTCTTCTCCATAGACCCCATATACTATAAATAAATAAATAAATAAATAAATAAATAAATTAATTAATTAATTAATTAATTAATTAATTAATTAATTAAAAGGAAAAAGAATAGTATATTTATACAGATAGACAGAGAGAGGGAGAAAAAAGGAATAATATTATATTTATTGAATTTATTAATGCATAAATACCTTCTCTTATATATCTTACTATTATTTATTTATTTATTTATTTATTTATTTATTTATTTATATATTTATTTATTTATATATTTATACATACCCAAGAATAGCACTAAAACAATTAGTTATTAAGAGGAACCAAGCGGGTATAACCAAAGAAGGACGAAGAAATTTAAATGACATAAATAAGAAAACGCCAACAAGAATCTGTAAGAATCGGACCACGATTAAACCCTATAAAAAAAGGAAAAATAAATAAATAAATAAATAAATAAATAATAAATAGTAAAAAAAAAGAATAAAGAATTCTTTTTTCTTCCTTTTTTCTTCTTTTTATTCAATAAATAAAAAAGAACTTACTGAGCGAATACTCATAAAGCCAAGGAAACTTCGTGCTTTTAATACAGAAACATCCATATTGAATAAATAAATAAATAAAATAAATAAATAAATAAAAGATAAAAAATAGATAAAAAAGAATAAAAAATAATAATAATAAATATAATAAAAAGTTCTTTCCTTTTTTATTCATGCACAAAGAATATTCTTTAATTCAATAAAGTTGAATTATTCAATAATCTTCAGGTGTACGTACACCCCAAATATGAATATTTTTTTAACTTTCTTCTTCTTTTATTTGTTATAATTACTCTCCCTTTTTTCTCTTTTATGTTATTCTTTTATTTTCTTTATTAGTTATGTTACTGTGTCTATTGATAGAGGAAGGAAAGAAATGCCTAATTTATATAAACTTTCCCTTCCCTCTTTTTTTTTATACTTATATTCCTGTCTATCTAACTAAATAAAAAGGAACAAAGATTAATATTGTAGCGACTAAGATATAATATGAATAATTATAATTAATTATTTAATTAAGAGAATATTCTTTTTCTCCTTTTTTTCTATTTTTCTTCCTTTTCTACCTCAGCATTCCTTATATTACCTAAAGTATATATATACCTAACTATTCCCTAACACAAACAAACTAATTTATTTATTTATTTTATTTAATTAATTAATTAATTTATTTATTAGCTATATCTACCTCTTTATTAACTAATACTAAATATAAATGTAGCAACAAAAGGAAGAAAAGGATTAAAGGTAGAGTTTGTTACAGAAGACAGCAGAAGGTATTATAAGGAAAATAAAATAAATAATGCATGCATGCATGCATGCATGCATTATTATTTACATCCTTCCTTCCTTTATAATTATTATTGTTCCCCCTGCTGCTGCTGCTGCTGTTGTTGTTGTTGTTGTTGCTGTTGCTGCTGTTGTTGCTGCGTCATTATTTATTGTATATAAGTATAGCATATAATTAGCAATACTTATACAAATAAAAAAGACGAATATATATATATAAATAGGTAATTAAATTCTTTCTTTTTTTTTTTCCTTAATTAATTAAATTAATTAAATTAAATTAATTAAATTAATTAATTAAATTAAATATAAATATATAAATATACTTAATCAACTTGATTAACATCCTTTTCTGTATATTTTCCTTTATTAATTGATTTACTTTTTCTTTCTATTAATGCTTTCCTATCCTTATTCATCTTAGGCTTTGTTATTACTACCTTACTAGGATGAATACCTATAGGACTCTCTCCTGCTGTATACATATACACACATAAATAAACAAATAAATATATTATCTATTTATTTATTTATTTATTTATTTATTTATTTATTTATTTATTTATTTATTTATGTTATAAATATATATTATATATACAGAAATACAGAAAAAAAAAGAGAAAATAAATAAAACATGTATGTGTATACATATATACATATGTATACATATATACATATATATTTGTATATATACGTACATATACATATTAATTATATTAAATACAAATAATATATACATATATATATATATATATATATATATATATA
>NW_013563493.1:0-3165 GCF_000499605.1 Eimeria maxima | reverse complement strand
TTTTTTTTTTTTTTTTTTTTTTTTTTTCTTTTTTTTCTTCTTTTTTTCCTGTATTTATTTCTTTATTATTATTATTATTTATATTATTATTTATATTATTATTATTATTATTATTATTATTATTTATATTATTATTATTATTATTATTATTAATTACGTCATATAATAAACGTATAGCTATAACTGCCTGTATATTATCTGCTATAGATAAATAATTATTATTAATAAAATAATATTCATTAAGACCTAATTTATTATAATATTCATTTATATATTCATTTAATTTATTTTCTGTAAATATTCTTCTTTCTTTTAATATATTATATACTTCTTTATATTGTTCTGAATAACGTATACTCATACATATATTATTATTATTATTATTTATATTATTATTATTTATATTATTTATATTATTATTTATATTATTTATTTTATTATTATTATTTATATTATTTAATTCTCTTTCTATTGATTGGTCATACTCCTGTTGTTGTTGCTGTTGTTGCTGTTGTTGTTGTTGTTGCTGTTGTTGTTGTTGCTGTTGTTGTGCAGCAGCAGCAGCAGCTGCTGCTGCTGCAGCTGCTGCAGCAGCTGCAGCAGATTCTGAATCTGCACCAAATAATGTACTGTCTCCTAATGAGCCAACTATACGAGGAGGGACAACTATAGGAGGAGAGGAGGAAGAGGAGGAGGAGGAGGAAGAAGAAGAAGAAGGAGAATAAATATTATTATTTATATTATTATTATTTATATTGTTATTATTATTATTATTATATGTATAAGAAGGATCACCATCATAACATGTACATAAAGAACTACAACGTTCCTTTAAAAATACACCACTTCTGCTGCTGCTCCTGCTGCAGCTGCTGCTGCTCCTGCTGCTGCTGCTGCTGTCGTCGTCATCACTGCTACTGCTGCTGCTGCTGCTGTTATCATCGTTATTATTATTATTATATTTGCTGCTGCTGCTGCTGCTGCTGTTGCTGCTGCTGCTGTTGCTGTTGTCGTTGTTGTTATTCGTACTGCTGTTGTTGTCATTATTGTTGTCGTTAGTGTTGCTGCTGCTGCTGCTGCTGCTGCTGCTGCTGCTGCAGTCCTCCCTCTTTAATATATTTTCTTCTTTTTCTGACATCTTTTTAGATTAAGGGGAATAAAGACTTTTATAATAAATAAAAAAGAATTAATAAAAGAAAAAGAAAGAAAAATTATAAATAAATATATAAATATGTGTAAATATATACAGGAAGGAAACCAAGAAGTATTATAATAATACAATAAACTATACACAGTATATATACAGTTATATATGGATATATACAGCTAAGCAAGAAAATAAGAAGCCAATGGATATTTTTATATATTATATTAATTGAATAAAAACAAAATATAAAGTTTAATCAAAACAAAACTGCAAAAGAAGGGAAGAAAAAGAAGAAAAAGAGGAAATAAACGAGTTATTTTTTTTATTCAGCAGTCAACACAGGAGTCAACAAGGAAATCGGGCATAAAGAAAGAAATAATAATGATCTTTTTTTCTGCTTTCTTAACATAAATAATATAAATAAATAAAAATAAACATAAAAATTCAATTATTTATTTAATAAATGTCTATTTTTCTCCTCTTTTTTTATCTTTTTATGATGACCATGCCTTCACCATCATTCGGGTGTATGCGCACATACACCGGACATGTGTGGAGGAAGAAGATGAATAATAACAACAAAAATATAGAATTATTTATTTATTTATTTATTATTTATATAAATATATAAATAATTTTATTATTTATTTAATTTTTTTACTTATTTTATTCTTTTTATAAAAAAAATATACAATTTTATTCATTATTTATACACCAATAATATATTCAGGTGTATGCGCAGCTCGACACACAACACCACCAAACACCATGACGATCGATTCATCATGTATTTTCTTATATTTTACCTATTTATTTAATTTATTTTTATATATTTATTTATTTATTTTATTTTTATTCATTTATTTGCATTAAATAACACTTTTTAACCATATATTAGGAAGAATATCCTCCATTTATTTTCTTCTTATAGATAAGACTGTGTACAGTGTACAGTACAATAAGAATATATTTATGTACAACAAGCATTTCCTTGTTTATTTGCCTTCTTCTTTTTCTTTTTCTTCTTCTTCTTATTATTAATTATAATTAAATAAGAAGAATATAAACAAATAATATTAATATATTTATATTATATTCTATAAAAGAATAATATGTGCATGCATGCATGCATATAAATATAAATTATTTCTGCCTTTGTGTCGCAATAAAAGGAGACAAAAAAAACAACATATAAATAAATAAATAAATACATAAATATAAATAAATAAATTAAATAAATAAATAAATATAATAAATAAATTAAATAATATAGTTCTCTCCTCCCCTCTACCCTACCTGCATACTCTGTTCTTATTCTCTCCCTATTTCTGCCTCTATATTCTTCTATTTATTTATTGTCTCTTTTTTATTGTCTCTTCTTTTTTGTCTTTCTTTTTGTCTCTTTTTTATTGTCTCTTTTTATCTGTTTATATATACATGTGTGTATGTGTGTATACTACTACTATATATCTATTTGTCTCCTTTTATTTATTTATTTTATTTATTTATTTATTTATTTATTTATTTATTTATTTATTTATTTATTATATATATTTAGTTAATTAATTAAAGAAATAACTAAATACATGCAGAAGAATAAATAGACAAAGACATATTCTTCATCTCTATCTTCTGTTTAGGTGTATATACACCTCAATGCATGCATGCATGCATGCATGCAAGAGTATGCATGCGTGCATGCATGCATGCATGCATATATTATATAAAAGTGTATATACAGATAAAAGGAAGGATAAAGATAGCTGCATGTACACCTGAATGAATAAAATAAATAAATAAATAAATAAATAAAAGAATAATATGCTGATTATACACCTAAAAAAAGATGTTTATTTATTTATTTTATGCATGCATATATGTATATATATGTATGTATAAATAACGGATATATTTATTAGCTGTATATACACCTCAATAAATATATATATTTATTTGGTGTATACATATACAACTAGCTTATTCTTATATATATATATATATATATATATTATATATAA
>NW_013563492.1:6511-8741 GCF_000499605.1 Eimeria maxima | reverse complement strand
CGGCCACCCCCGCCACCCCCAGCACCACCGCTACGATCATTATAATCAGGAGGAGCAGGAGGAGCATAAGGAGGAGCAGGAGCAGCAGCAGCAGAAGCAGCAGCAGCAGGAGGAGGAGGAGGAGGAAAAATGATGCTAGAGACAGGAGGAGGAGGAGGAGTGTCTCCTATACAGGAGACAAATAGACAACAATTAGGGAGATTTTGTTTTGCTCTTTTTTTGTTATTCTCTACTCTTTTTTTATTTAAAATACAACAAAATACTTTTTATCATGAACAAAAAAAGAAAAAGGTATATTTATTGCTATTATTCTTGCTGCTGCTCCTGCTGCTCCTGCTGCTGTTGCTGCTGATGATTATCACGCTGGGTATGGCGTTTATACCATTCTTTTAATCCTTTTATTTGTTGAGGGATTTAGGGTTTAGGGTTTAGGGTTTAGGGTTTAGGGTTTAGGGTTTAGGGTTTAGGGTTTATGTATATGTATTAGGGTTCTCATGGATCAGGAGGAGGAGGTGCAGCAGCAGATGCTGCATGCATAGATGTAGTGTACGTACACCGCGATGTATGTCGTGGTTTATGGCTAAGAGGACCAGCAGCAACAGGTAATGTATTAATGTCTTCTTTTACTGCATATATACCACCAACTGCAGCAGCAGCAGCAGCAGCAGCAGCAGCAGCAGCAGCAGGAGCAGCAGCAGGAGAAGAAGAAGAGGAAGATGAATCATCATTATCATCATCAGGAGAAGAAGAAGAAGAACAACAACAACAAGAGCAACAAGAAGAAGAAGGAGACAATAATAATAATAAAGGAGAAGGAGAAGAAGAAGAACAAGAAAAGGAGACAATAAATAATAATAATATACCTTTTTTTTATATAAAAGGAATAAGGAGACTGCAGCAAAGTGTCTCCACAAGGAGACACTTTGCTGCTGATTCTTTCTTCCCTTTTGCAGATAATTATACAATAAATGATACAATACAATTAGGAGACACTTCTCCTGCTGCTGCTGCTGCTGCTGCTGCTCCTGCTGCTGCTGCTGCTGCTGCTGCTGCTCGCGGTGGTGGTGGTGGTGGTGGTGCTGCTGCTGCTGCTGCTTCTGCTGCTATTATTGCTATATATAGAGATAATAGATTATATAAACAATTTGTTTTCCCTGGTTGTGATGCTGCTGCTGCTGCTGCTGCAGCAGCAGCAGCAGGAGGAGGGGGACCAGCAGCAGCAACAGCAGCAATTAATCATTGTTATATTGCTCTTGTACGGTTACCATTATCTGCATGTCTCCTTCCTCAACAGCAGCAGCAGCAGCAGCAGCAGCAGCAGCAGCAATTCCATGGTAGAGGGGGACTGTCTCCTGTCTCCTGGACTTGCTCACAGTACTTTGAGGACCCTGCTGCTGCTGCTGCTGCAGCAGGAGCAGCAGGAGCAGGAGGAGGAGCAGGAACAGGAGGAGTGCCTGCATGCATTCGTGTAGTAACAGGTTCCTCCTTATTATCTATAAAAGAATACATAAAGGAGACAAAAAGGAGACAATATATACAAAGAACAGCAGCAGCAGGTGTCCTGCTGCAGTTCTGTGGGGCCCCGCTGCTGCAGCTAATTGCTGTTGATGCATTAGCAGGAAAAATATATTTTATGCAAAGACAATTGTCTCCTTATAGGGCACACATAAGGAGACTGCAGCAGCAGCAGCAGCAGCAGCAGCAACAGGACAGCAACAGTACTCCTGCTACTCCTGCTGCTGCAGATGGAGCTGCAGCAGATGCAGCAGCAACTGCAGCAGATGTAAAAGGTGCAGCATCAGCAGCAGCAGCAGTACAAGATACATCAACAGCAGCAGCATCAGGAGGAGGAGGAGGAGGAGAAGAAGAAGAAGAAGGAGGGAAAAGGAGACAATTATCTATAATAGAGGAAGAAGAAGAAGAAGGAGAAGAAGAAATAAATCCATTATGTGTCTCCTTTATTTATTTAGATGGTTATTATGAGGATATATCCAGGTGTATACCCATCTCCTTACAAGGAGACACTTCTTCCTTATTAATAAAAGGAGACACTTTTTCTTCTTCTTCTCCTCCTCCTCCTCCTTCTTCTTCTTCTCCCTTATTATTAATAAAAGGAGACCCTGTATATATGCATGCAGATCCATTAACTGATTCTCTTATTATTTATTCTTTTTATAATTGGATAAAAAAAGAAGAAAAAAAAAAAGAAAAAAAAAAAAAAAAAAAAAAA
>NW_013563490.1:5811-9185 GCF_000499605.1 Eimeria maxima | reverse complement strand
TATATACATTAAGATATCTAATAGAATAGGAGCAGGAGCCCCCCCATAGAAAAAATAATGAGTGGTGGGGAGTCCATAGGTGCATATACACCCCAAGTTGCTGTTGCTGCTGCTGCAGCTGCTGCTGCTGCAGCAACAGCAGCAGGAGGAGCAGCTGTAAATGCTTCTACAGCATGCGAAGGAGTGTTTGTGATGGATGTCTGTCCATTTAACCCAAACCCTAATAATCCTGCTGAGGGTTTACGACTGAGGGTTTACGAGGGTTTAGGGTTTAGGGTTTAGAGGGTAATAGCTGCTCCTCCTCTTCTTGCATTTCTTAGGAAAACTTCCTTAGCGAGGGTTTGTGCATTAAATGCATTATCCCCTTTAGGTATGCATGCAACAGCAGTCTTATTTGCTGCCATTATTTTGCTATAACTGTTGCTGCTGCTGCTGCTGCTGCTGCTGTCGGGTTGCTGCAGCAGCATCACTCTTGTACCATCAAGAAATGCTACTTGTACCTTAAGAGGAGCTGCCTGTACACCCGGGAGTAATTCACATTCTCCTCTTTGTTCTGCTGCTGCCTTAAAGAATTGACAAAAACCCTCATAATACTTTTGTTTATCTTGCTGCACACACAAAAACAAAAAAAAAAAAAAGAAAGAAATAAACACTCAATTAGGGTTTAGGGTTTAGGGTTTGGGGTTTATGGTATAAAATAATATTATTATATATTTTATTAAACACTAAATCCCTAAAAATTAATATTTCTTCTTTATCTCCCCCCCCTCCCCGCCAACCACCTTCCACCCCCCAAAACCCTAAACCCTAAACCCTAAACCCTAAACCCTAAACCCTAAACCGTAAACCGTAATATTGTATATATACCATAAGATTTCTGAAGATTTCGATTTTTCCTGAATTATCTTTGAATTTAAATTCAGGAATATTTTTATTTGTTTTAAAGAAAGCAAATGCATCTTTTATTAATAAATAATTATAAACTAAATATAAACTACCGTTACTTGATGAATCAAATACTAAATATCCTCCTTTTGTTGGTGGATCTGCTGCTGCTCCTCCTCCTCCTGCTGCTGCTCCTGCTGCTGCTGCTGCTCCTCCTGATGATGGCGATGGTCCTGCTTGAGGGGGGGCTACTGATGATGTATATACTAAATATCCTCCTTTTGTTGGTGGATCTGCTGCTGCTCCTCCTCCTCCTGCTGCTGCTCCTGCTGCTGCTGCTGCTCCTCCTGATGATGGCGATGGTCCTGCTTGAGGGGGGGCTACTGATGATGGAGATTCTGCTGCTGTTGCTGGTTGTTGTTGGCGTTGTTGGGCTGATGCTGATGCTCCTCCTCCTGCTCCTGCTGATGGTGATGAGGCAGCAGGATGCGAATTATCCTCTTGGGCACCAGCAGCAGGGGAAGAACGATTCCCCTTCTTCCTCTTAAATATATCAAGGAGACCCATTGTTGTTGCTGCTGCTTCTGCTGCTGCTGTTGCTGCTGTTGCTGCTGCTGTTGCTGTTGCTCTGAGGCTATGGTTATAATAATATACTTGAGTTAAATAAGTATACTAAATAGTCCTTTATAGGGAGATGCATATACACCCCGTATATGCAGCTTTCTCGTGTTGTGTATCTTTGTGTGCGACTAATGACAGGAAACAAACGGAGAAGAGAGGATAAAGGGGTGTTTCCTTAAGGAAGGAAAGGCGTTAAATGACGGAAACTCAAGAAAAATGTTTTGTTTATTCTTTAATTATTTAATTAATCATAAACAATGAAGAAGAGAAAAGAGGAGGCAAGCTGCTGCGTGATGGTAAATTGAGCAGAAGCTGCAACAAAAGAAAGATAGCAGCAGCAACAGGAGGTAACAACAGGAGTATTGAATTGTTGAACAAAGATTATAAATGAGTTAAATAACTTAAAATACCCTCTAAAAGAGAGGAAAACGAAGGAAAAGCAACTTGTTCAAGTATGAATCCCTTGATTTCCTTATTGAATATAATCGCGGTAAGCGGAAGCTGCCTATACACCCCAATGCTATCGAAGCATTATATACCTGCTTACCCGTGCTTAGGTTCTTCTCTTAAGGAAAAAGAAGAAAACAAGAATTATTTACTATTTTATTTTATTTTTAATGCTAAAAGAATAAGTGTGCAATATTATTTCTCTTCTTTTCCCGCTTTTGTTTGCTTCTTTTTAGTCCGCTGCCCCCCTTGCACACACAGCCGACAGGCATGCAACATGAATACTGTTGAATAACAGAAGAAATAAAGGTACAGAGACGTTCTTTTTATAATTTAATTTGTTTAATTATTTATTTATTAATAAATATTTATGAATAAATTAAATACAATATACACAAATACCGCGTGCATGCATGCATATCGATAGGAATGTTAAGAAATGTTCATCATTAACGAGAAAAGAGGCAAAAATAATATTTATTAACATAAAAGGGAGAAATAATAAGTGCATGCACTCCCCCTTTAATTACCATTTATTTATTCCTTTCTTTCTTTCTTTATTTGCTGCTAATATTTCCCGCTTACAGTGTATAATAAGCATGCAGCTACATAGAAGTTGTTTATCCTCTAACCAAGAAATAACTTTTGCTGCCTTTATTGACTATCATAAGAGGCTAGCTAGGTGTAGCTAGCTAGCTGTAGCTAGCTAGCTGTATTAAGTTACTAGCTAGCTACAGAGAGCCGGCAGCTAGCTGTAGCTAGCTATATATGACCAGTGGTTAGCTAGCTGTAGGTGGATATCCACAGTATACCCTACAACAAATATTTAACCGCAAGAGAAACCCTAAACCCTAAACCCTAGACCCTTGGGCGTAAACCCTAAACCCTAAACCCTAAACCCTAAACCCTTTCTACCTCTATCTGTTGGTGTTACTACAGAAAGAAAGGGCTGTTTATATTTATTTATTGTTTAATTTCTTTTTCCTCTTAATTAAATAAAAAGAGGAAGAAAGTAAATAAAGAAGAAAATAAATAAAAATATATAAAAAAAAAAAAAAGAAGAAAAGAATTAAAAATAAGAGTTATAGTTATCCATCAAAAGAATAATTATTTAAAAAGTGCTGCTGCTGCTGCTGCTGCATATGTTGCTGCTGCTGTTGTATATGTTGCTGCATATATTGTTGCTGTTGTTGTTGTTGTTGTTGTTGTTGTTGTTGTTGTTGTTGTTCTTTTGCTGCTAATTCTTTATCAATATAATTCATATTATTTAATTGGTATTTAAATATAATTCGTGAATAAGATAAAAAACAAACAAAACGAATTCTTCCTTCTTCGTATAATTCTATTAATTCATTTAATGGGCTTAATGGCCATACACCTACCACTAAGAAAAAAAAAAAAAAAAAAAAAAAAAAAAAAAT
>NW_013563490.1:0-5711 GCF_000499605.1 Eimeria maxima | reverse complement strand
AAAAAAAAAAAAAAAAAAAAAAAAAAAAAAAAAAAATACACAATATATATTTAACTAGCTAGCTAGCTAAATAGCTAGCTAGGTGGGTAGGTGGGTAGCTAGCTGGGTAGATAGGGGGATATGTGGGATAGCTAAAGAGGTAGAGAGGTAGGGAGGTAGGTAGCCAGGAAGTGTACTAGTAAACCCTAAACCCTAAACCCTAAACCCTAATAATAAATATACCTTGGCAATTTTGTTGTTGGAAGGAAATGTCAATAAATGCCTCTAAAGAAGGAAATTCTTTGCAAAGATATAAAAAACAAATACGCGTAAATGACTCCCCTGAATAAATAATAAACCCTAAACCCTAAACCCTAAACCCTAAACCCTAAACCCTAAACCCTTTGGTATGTGTGTATTTTGGTTTAGAGATATGCATGTATTATACCCCTCTGCATCACTACACTTGCATCTACAACTTCTGCTGCTGCTGCTGTTGCTGCTGTTGTTGCTGCTGCTGCTGCTGCTGCTGTTATTATTACCTGGGGGATGGTATACCCTAATGCCATGTGTATATTTATATGCATTTATCTTTGCTAGCCATTCCTTTCTTGCATGTTCTCCTTGTGAAGAAACAATTAAGAATTCTATAAATAAAGAAATAAAAAAAAAAAAAGAAAAAAAAAAATAAATAATATAAAACCCTAAACCCTAAACCCTAAACCCTAGAAATTCTTACCCTTCCTTGTTGCCTGCAACTTCCTCTGTGCTGATTGTAGACGCAACTCGACCTTCTTCTTTGCTGCTGCAACTCTTTCAAGTTCAGCATCCACAGCCTAAATGCAGACACAAACCCTAAACCCTAAACCCTAAACCCTAAACCTTATATCGAAGACCATAAACCCTAAACCCTAATTCTTATAGTCAAAACCCTAAACCCTAAACCCTTAAATGCTTACCTTATCCTCCTCCAACAGCATCTGCACTTCCTGCATATTTTTTTCCGTCTCTGTACACATAAACAATGCAACGCCCCAGGTAACAGCATAAACCCTAAACCCTAAACCCTAATCTTAAACCCTAAACCCTAATAATCGTAAACCCTAAACCCTAAATTTGCATACTTGCATTGAGGTCTTCTATCTCCGCTTGAAGTCGAGCGCTTTCGGTGGCGAGCTGCTCCAACTCAGCTGCAGACAAAAAGTAGCAACAAACCCTAAACTCTAAACCCTAAACCCTAAACCCTAAAACCCTAAACACTAAACCCTAAACCCTAAAACCCTAAAACCCTAAAACCCTAAACCCTTGGATGCATTAGTAGTGAGGGTGTCTCACACAATAGACTGCAAATCCTTAACCCTCAAACCCTCGCTTCCCTCCGTGCCCTTCAAACCCCAAACCCTAAACCCTAAACCCTAAACCCTCACAGATTTGATCATCAATAAAGGTTGCAAATTCTTCTGCCCTAAGTCTTGCGCCTCTTGCTGCTGCATCGCAGTCTGTCTGCAGCCGCTGCATCATAGCAGCACCTAGTGCAGCAATTGTGCTGCTGCTGCTGCTGCTGCTGCTGCTGCTGCTGCGGAGAGCGGCAGCATCTGCAATAGTAGAGGAAGCAGCGCCATAAGGAGCTGCGTCAGCGCTTAGACGGCAGCGAGTCTTCTTGTTGCTGCTGCTGCTGCTGTTGCTGCTGTCTGCATGCATTGCTGCTGACAGCCTTCTGCAGGAGGGGAGGGAGATATCCCCTGCGCTAGCTGCTTGACCTTGCCGTTGCAGCAGCAGCATCTGCTGCTGCTGCTGCTGCTGCTGCTGCTTCTGCTGGAGGTGCAGGGTATGGGGCCCCTGCAGGCCCACCTCCGCGAGCATGATGTTCTTGCTGCTCTTTTATTAATTTATTAATCTTCTTCTCTTGCTGCAGCACAATTCAGGTGTATAGGCAGCTACAGGTGTGGGGCCCCAGCCCAAGGAAAGAGTCAAAGAAAGAGAAGAGAGGGGGAAGTTGATATATAGGGATTATAATTGTTTGTCTGCTGCTGCAGCAGCAACAGTAGCTGCAGCAGCAGCAGCAGCAAAAGCAGCAGCAACAATATATAGGGGGCCCCCTCTTTGTTCCTGCAACAAGAGGCCTAACCACCGCTACATCTTTGCAGTTTTTTCTTCTTTTTCTTTTATTTAAATGTATTTAAATGACATATTTATCTTTTTAAGGATATAATAATAATAATACAGCAGCAGCAGCAGCAACAGCAGCAACAGCAGCTGCAGCAGCAACAAACAACAGTACGCACAGCGGCCGACAGGGGCGTGGTCACAGGTGGGGTTGTTCTTGCTGCTGCTGCTGCTGTTGCTGCTGCTGTTGCTGCTGCAGCAGCAAATAAATAAAAAGTAATTAATTAATAATTAATTATTTTAATAAATAATTAATAAATATAAAAAAGAAACAGTTCTCCTTAGCCATGTTTGTTTGTCTCACGACCGCTGCTGCTGTTGCTGCTGCTGCTGCTGCTGCTGCTGCTCCTTGTTAATTAAAGAAAGAATTATTTTATGTTTAATTAATTAGTATAAATACTAAACATAAATACATTTATTATTTTATATTTAATTAATTAATTAATATTTAATTATTTATTTAGTTACTTTTTCTTCTTTTTGTTCTTTTTTTTCTTGTATATCTTAGTATACAAATACCAATAAATGGCTATTGCATGCAATAAAATAAATAAATAAATAAATAAATAAATAAATAAATAAATAAATAAATAAATAAGTAAATAAATAAATAAAGCCTCTAATAAGGAAATAAATAAGTAAATAAATAATAAATATTTATATCTTGCATTGTATGTAAGTTAATACAACAACCGTTATTAACCCCTCTAGCCTAGGGTTTAGGGTTTAGGGTTTAGGGTTTAGGGTTTAGCGGCAAACCCTTAAGCTGCCTTTTGGCTGTTTAACAAGAACAATTGCTGCAGCAGCAACTGCTGCAGCAGAATAGCAATAGGGTTTGGGGTGTATTAGGGTTCAGGCAGTAGATTGTTTTGCTGCTGCTGCTGCTGCAGCAGCAACCTCTGCTGCTGCTGCTGCTGCTGCTGCTGTCTTGCTGCTCTTCTTCCTCCTCTTAGATCATCAATTCCCCATATAGATCCATCATCAAGAACAACTCCTATTAATATATGAGGAAATCCAGCAGCAGCAGCAGCAGCTGCTGCTGCTGCTGTCTTCTGCTGCTGCTGCTCCTGCAACATATTCACGGTGTTAAGATGCACCTGAGCAACAGCATTTGCTGCTGCTGCTGCTGCTGCTGCTGCTGCTGCTTGCTGCTGCTGCTGCTGCTGCTGCTCTATGCTGCCTGGTGCCTGCAACAGCCGTCTGTTTGTTTGCTGCTTGCTCTTATCACCCCACTTATAGGAGTCTTCATATGCTGCTGCTGCTGCTGCTGCTGCTGCTTCTGCTGCTCTTTCTGCTGCGGCTTCTGCTGCGGCTTCTGCTGCTGCTTGGGCTTGTACTTGGGCTGCTGCTTGGGCTTGGGCTTGTGCTGCTGCATCTGCTGCTGCTTTTGTTGCTGCTTCTGCTGCTGCTTCTGCTTCCTCTACTGCTTCTTCTGCGGCTACTGCGGCTTCTGCTGCTGCTTCTGCTGCTGCTTCTGCTGCTGCTTCTGCTTCTATTTCTTCTGCTCGTTCCGCTGCTGCTTCTGCTGTTTGTTCCGCTGCTGCCTCTGCTGCTGCCTCTGCTGCTGCCTCTGCTGCTGCCTCTGCTACTGCCTCTGCTGCTGCCTCTGCTGCGGCTTCTGCTCGGATTTCTTCTGTTTCTGTTACACCTGCTTGCATTGGTACTTGGCGCTCGTGCTGCTGCAGCAACCACAGCGGCACCTGCGGCTGCTGCTGCTGCTGCTGCCTCTGCTGCTGCTGCTGCTGCTGTTGCTGTTGCTGCTGCTGTCTTAACCATCCGTAATTCTGCTGCTGATAAATTTCTTCTAAGGGGAAGCTGTAAAAGGAAGCAGCACTATAATGATCTGCATATACACCCGGCACCAACCACACAGCAGGAGCAGCAGCAGCAGCAACAGGCACTGCATGCAAATAATTGCATGCATATATTAATCCTTGCTGCTCTATAAATGCATGCATAGTAATGACAGCATGAGGGGGCTATAAGGAAAAGCGTTTACCTGCAAGAAATTTTGCTGCTGCTGCTGCTTGTTGCTCTCTTTGAATTGCTGCTGCTGCTACTGCTGCTGCTGCTGCTGCTTGCTCCCAGCTGTCTGCGCAGAACGGGCAGTCGTAGAGGAGTGCTGCAGTATCTGCTGCAGCAGCAGCAGCAGCTGCTGCTGCTGCTGCATGTGCTTCTTCTACTCGCATATACGCTGATGCTAAATGTGCATCTGGATAAGGGAATGCATAAGCTGGTGTATATGCTGCATTTGTAACTGCTGCTGCTGCTGCTGCTGGGACTGCTGCTGCTGCTCGTGCCCCTGCTGGTACCAGTGCATGCGACACAGACTCTACGCATAGCACAGCAGAGAGAGAGCTAACAAAAAAAGAAGAAAAAAGAAAAGAAATAAACTTTTGTCTCTTCTTTATTTCCCCCCTCATCTTTAGGCTTTATTGACGCTGAGGGTTTAGGGTTTAGTGCTTATAGGGTTTAGGGTTTAGGGTTTCGTCTTCTTGCCGTGTGGTCTGTTCAGCTTAATTGTGAATAAACCTCTCTTTTATATTGTTACTTCTCCTGTTGCAAAAAGTTGCATGCATTTATATTATTCTTTCTTTTTCTCCTTTTCTTCCTTTATATAGGGTATATCTTGTATCCAGTCATTAGCCATCTTCTTCTTTCTTCATTTCCTGTTCTGCATATTTCTTATTTTTCCTCTATAATGACCATTTATTCTTCTTTTTTTATTATTGTATATTTAATTGACTGTTTTGTTCTTTTTCCTCCCTCTGTTTATACTTTAGACACTCGTAATCATAATACCTCTTGGTGGTGGTTGCGGTGTTGTTGGAGAGCGGGGAGGGAAACACAGGAAGAAGAGAAGAAGTAAATTAAGAAGAAAAAGAACTTTTTATTGATTTAATAATCGTAAAAAAAGAACTAAATTATATTTTTGCATGCATTTAGCGAATATTTTACTGCATGCACGGAGAAAAAAGGGAATTCAACTTTCCTTCATGACCATCATTGCCGACAGGTTTCCTCCCCCTAACGTAATAACGTAGCGGAAATCTACGCGAACTTCTCGTAAATTAAAGGAAAAAAGGGAATAAATAATAAGCAAAGTATTTTATAAATAAATAAAGGAAGAAAAAGGAGAAGAAACTCCAATTTTAAGGGGAGGATGAACAGGAAAAAGTCGGGTAATCCTGTACTGTATACAGGAAAGCGGTGTTATGAATTCAAGGAAACAAAAGAAGAAAAAACAGAATTTCCTTCCTTTCTTTTTCTTTATAATATTAAATGTATATTTAAAAAGGAATTAATTAATTATTAATTATTTTTGTATTTTTCTTTCTTTTTTTTTCTTCAAACTTTTCATTAACCCCTTTGGTCCATTGGTCTATTGCATATTCACATTCTTTCTTCTGTGTATCTTCAGGTGTACGTACACCTCAGCTTATTATAGTTATATAAATTACTTTATAAAGAAACAAAGATATTCTTTTTTATATTTTCTTTGTATAGATTGGCTGCCATATACCTAATAAGCAATCCTTTAATATATATATATATTATATATATAT
>NW_013563489.1:7454-9564 GCF_000499605.1 Eimeria maxima | reverse complement strand
AAAAAAGAAAAAAAAAAAAAAAAAAAAAAAAAAAAAAAATAAGTTACCTTAGTATCAGGTAGATGAATGTACATATCATCATCATCAACATGTATTCCCCCTAAATCACAATAAGGAGCATAAATACATTTATCTTTATCCCTTATTCTTTTTATTCTTTTTTTTTTCTTTTTTTCTTCTTTTTCTTCTTCTTTTCTTTCTTCTTCTTCTTCTCCTCTTATCTCTTGTAATGATATAACATCTTCCCTAAGAAATAAAAGGAGACAAACAACAAAAAGAGACAAAAAAAAAAAGGAGATATAAAGAAAAGGAGACAAAAAAGGAGACAAAAAAGGAGATAAAAGGGAAAGAAAAGGAGACAAAAAGGAGACAAAAAAAAGACAAAAAAGAGACAAAAAAGAGACAAAAAAAAGACAAAAAAAAGACAAAAAGGAGACACCTTAGAATAATCTCCAGGGAATGCAAAAGAGACACAACAACAACAACAACAACACCAGCAGCAGCAGCAGCAGCAGCAGCAGCAGCAATAGCAGCAACAGCAGCAGCAAGACGTACCGTCTTGCAGGAAGGGGACAAGGATCCTGCTGCTGCTGTATAGTACATATCTTATAGTCTCCTGCCCCTGGTATATGTACATGTTGTCCCTCTCTTAGTACTGTCCCTCTTACGTATCCATATACCTCTAGTATATCCTCCCCTTCCTCCTGCTGCTCCTTCTCCTTCTCCTGCTGCTGCTGCTGCTGCTGCTGCTGCTGCTGCTGCTGCTGCTGCTGCTGCAGTATATTTGTCTTTAATGCAACAACATAAGGATGCGTAGATCGCCAAAGAAGAGACTTATTAATATTAATAGTATTAATATATTGAATAATTTTATTAATATCCTTATTAATATAATAATATTTATTATTATTATTTATATTATTAATAATAAATAATTTAGATCCTTTATATATATCTATCCATAACCTTTTTTTTATTTCTTTTTTTTTTTCTTTTTTTTTCTTCTTTTCTCTTATTTTATCTATATGTGTTAATATACTTAATACACGAGGCATACCATGTACTTGTAGCATATTAATAAACTCAAATGTCTCCATCTCTAGTCTATAGGAGAAAAGAGACAAAAAAGGAGACAAAAAGGAGACAAAAAGGAGACAATAAGGAGGAGACAGTAAGGAGGAGGGGACAGGAGAAAAAAAAGGAAAAAAAAAGGAGAAAAAGGACATAATATACATTATATAATGTATTAATACACTCAAATGTCTCCATCTCTAGTCTACAAGAAAAAGGAGACAAAAAAGGAGACAAAAAGGAGACAATAAGGAGGAGACAGGAAGAAGGAGACAGGAGCAGGGGACAGGAGGAAAAAAAAGGAAGAAAAAAGGAGAAAAAGGACATAAAATATAGGTATATACATACATTATATAATATATTTATTTATATATGTCTCCTTTTGTACCATAGAAAGGAGACACAAAAAAGGGAGACAAAAAAAAGGAGACAAAGAAAAGGAGACAAAAAAAGAGACAAAAAAGAGGAGAAAGAAGAAGGAGAGGCATCTAAGGATATATATATATGTAGGTAGACACATTAAAACTCTAAAACCCTAAACCCTAAACCCTAAACCCTAAACCCTAAACCCTAAACCCTAAACCCTAAACCCTAAACCCTAATTTAGTATAGTCTTACCCATAATGTGCATCAATAAGAAGAATAGCAATATCTGCAATCTTTGCACAATCTAATAAGGAAGAAGGATCATTAAGGGATTCAATAAAAGTAAATCTTTTATTATAAGAAAAGGAGACAGTTATTGGTCCCTTTATGTCTCCTTTTATTGTCTTATTTGTATATACACGTATTATACTCCTTATTAATGTTGATTTCCCTACCTGTATATATATACATATATACATATATAAATATAATTTATCAGTAGTTTATTTATTTATTTATTTATTTTTTATTTATTTATTTATTTATTTATTTATTTATTTATTTATTTATTTATTTTATTTATTTATTTATTTATAGGTAAGGATATAAGGAGACAAAAAAGGAGACAAAAAGGAGACACCTAAATAAAAAGGAGACAATAAATAAATAAATA
>NW_013563489.1:0-5368 GCF_000499605.1 Eimeria maxima | reverse complement strand
AAGGGGGGCCCCCCTTCTCCCTTTTTTTTTTTTTTTTTAATTCTTTTTTTCTTTTATTTATTTTATTTATTTATTTATTTTATTTATTTATTTATTCATTTATTTATTATTTAATTATTTTATATGTAAATATAAAACCCTACAGTAAGCCCTCCTGCTGCTGCTGCTGCTGCAGCTCCGTATACACCCTAAACCCTAAACCCTAAACCCTAATAATAAACCCTAGACCCTCGAGAGATATCTGTCTAGGGTTTATCCTTTATTTTCTATCTCTTCCTCTGTATTAGGGTTTCCTCATTAATTCTAACTAGGGTTTAGGGTTAACAAGGGTCTAGGGTTTATGAGGGTTTAGGGTTTATGAGGGTTTAGGGTTTATGAGGGTTTAGGGTTTAGGGTTTATATTCCTTATACATATATATATTATTTTTAATTGTTTTTTTTCCCTCTTTCTTTATTCCCTTATTTAGGGTTTATTATTGTTAATTAGGGTTTATTATTATTAATTAGGGTTTATTATTATTAATTAGGGTTTATTATTATTAATTAGGGTTTATTATTGTTAATTAGGGTTTAGGGTTTATCTTATTGAAGATGTCTTCTTCTATCGATATAAAAAGGGAGGATACATCAGCAGCAGCAGCAGCAGCAGCAGCAGCAGCAGGAGAAACAGCAGCAGCAACAGCAGCAGCAGCAGCAGCAGCAACAGCAGCAGAATCAAGAACAAGAGCAATAGCATGCATGCGTAATCGTGTATATGATCTATTTTCTTCGGGTGTATACACCCTAAACCCTCTAAACCCTAATAAGGAAGAAGAAGAAGAGGAAGAAGAGGAAGAGGAGGAGGAGAAGAAGAAAAAAGGAGAAAAAAAAGGAGAAAAAAAAGAAGAAATAAATAAAATAAATAAGGAAGAATATATAATAACAGGAGGAGGTAATATAATAAATAAAAAAACAAGGATAATAAATAGTAATAATATAATTGTTTATGGTTATTGTATTTTTTCTTCTTTTTTATTAATAAAAGGACAATTAAATAATATAAAAATAGGTAAATATGTATATATAGGAAAAAATACTATTATACAACCTTGTTGCTGCTGTAAATTATGCTGCAGCAGCAGCAGCAGCAGCAGCAGCAGCAGCAGCAGCAGCAGCAGCAATAATAATAATAATAATAATAATAATAATAATAATAATAATAATAATAATAGTATAGAAAATAACAACAACAACAACAACAAGGAGGAGGAGGAAAAAAACAAAAAAAAAAACAGCAGCAGCAACAGCAGCAGCAGCAGCAGCAGCAGCAGCAGCAGCAGCAGCAGCAGGAGGAGTTGCTGCTTATTACCCCATTATGTCTCCTTATCTATTGGAGATAATTGTATAATAGGTAATAATTGTTATATAAAAGGAGGAAAGATAGGAGATAATTGTATAATAGAGGATAATTGTATAATAAATAATAGATGTATAATAAATAATAATTGTATAATAAAAAAAGAGACAATTATTCCTCATGATTGTCTCCTTTCTTCTTATGGTGTATATGCAGGTATACCTGCATGCAAAATAGATACATTACCTGAAGGTTTCTCTTCTGCTGCTAAACATATTGCTATAACTAAATATAAATTATTCTTACAACGCATGCAGCAACAGCAGCAGCAGCAGCAGCAGCAGCAAGAGTAACAGCAGCAGCAAGAGTAACAGCAGCACCAAGAGTAACAGCAGCACCAGCAGCACCAGTGTTGTGGTGGGCTCGCTATGCATGCATGCATGCATGCATGCATACACCGTCTCTTGCTGCTCCTTATTCTGCTATATTATTTAGACTTATTGCTGCTGCTGCTGCTGCTGCTGCTGTTGCTGCTGCTGCTGCTGCTGCTGCTGCTGCAGCAGCGAGAGTGTTTTTGTGTCTTACACAACAAAAAAATAAATTTACTTTTTTTTTATTTAATTAAATAAATAAATTAAATATAAATAAAATAAATAAATAAATAAATAAATAAATAAATAAATAAATAAATAAGAAGAAAAAAAGAATTAAATAAGATATAAATTTTGTGTAGGTCTGTCTCCTCCTATTAGTTCTGCTTTACGTATCTTACGAGCAGCAGCAGCAGCAGCAGGTTGCTGCTGCTGCTGCTGCTGCTGCTGTTGCTGCTGCTGTTGCTGCTGCTCTTGCAGCAGCTCTTGTTCCTCTTTCTGCTGCTGCATGTGTATCTCATGAGCTGAGGGTACACCCCACAGTGTATCTGTAGGGTTGCTGCTGCTGCAGTAGCTACTGCTGCTACAGCTGCTGCTGCTGCTGCTGCTGCTGCTGCAGTCAATAGTAGGTTCAGCTAGCTGCAGCTGTGGCAGCTGCAGCTGCAGCTCAAGTCTCCTCATTTTTCTAAGTTGTTCTGCTGCAGTTGCTGCTGCTGCTGCTGCTCCTGCTGCTCCTGCTGCTGCTGCATCCTCTGTGTCTCCTCCCCATGGTGTCTCCGTTCTTAGATATGTATAAGAAGGAGGAAAAGAAGGTAAATAATCAGGAATATGTGGTGGTCTTTGTTGTTGCTGCTGCTGCTGCTCTTTGCTGCTGCTGCTGCTGCTGCTGCTGCTGCTATCCTTAGCAGCAAGTTGCTGCTGCTTAAGTTGCTGCACAAGCCATGATTCCTCGCATGTTAATAGTACCCCTTGCTGCTGCTGTCTCTGCTGCTGCTGCTGCTGCTGCAGCTGCAGCTGCAGCTGCTCTTCCCCCTCCCCCTGCTGCTGCAGCAACTGCAACTGCAACTGCAACTGCTGCTGCTGCTGCTGCTGCTGCTGCTGCTGTATAGGTAATTGTATAGGGAGAGAAGGAGCAACAGGATCAGCAGCAGCAAGAAAAAGGAGACAATAAGCAGAGGGACAAATAAATTTAATTGCTTGTTTTATATCTATATAATTTGCTGCTGCTGTCCCCCTTAGTGCAGCAAATACAGCAGCTTGCTGCCCTATTTGCTGCAGCACAGCAGCAAACCAGCAACAACTTATCTCTATTGCTGCTGCATCTGCTGTATATACACCACGATGCAGCAGCAACCAACTTATGCTGCGCTGCAGCAAATCACCATAAAAATAAGAAGGAGAGGACACAAAAGGAGACACATATGTTATTGGCTCCTCTACTAGTAGTCCTGCTGCTGCTGCTCCTCCTGCTGCTGGAGATTCTGCTGCTCCTGCTGCTGTTGTTGATGGTGGTGGTTGTGATGCTGCTGCTGCTGCTGCTGGTTGTTGTTGTTGTTGCTGTTGCTGCTGCTGTTGTTGTTGTTCTGCTGCAGCTGGCGGTCGTGAGTCTGGGGACGTGGAGCCTCCTGCTGCTGCTGTTGCTGCTGCTGCTGTTGCTGCTGGAGGTGTTGCTGCTGCTGCTGTTGATCCTGCTGCTGCTGGTGGTACTGCGGCTGCTGGTGGTACTCCTGCTGCTGGTGGTCCTGCTGCAGCAGGAGCTCCTGCTCCTGCTGCTGCAGCAGCAGCAGGGGAGTTTGTTGCAGTGTTTGCTGCTATCATTATTCATAACATTTTTATATAAAAAGAAATTAATATTATATCTGCTGCTTTAGCAGCAGCAGCAGCAGCAGCAGCAGCGGTGGCAGCAGCAGCAGCAGCCGCAGCAGCAGCAGCAGCCGCTGCAGCAAAAGTAATACTGCTGAAGGAAAAAAAGTATTAAATAAATAAATAAATTAAATAAATAAATTATTTTTATTATTTATTTTTTATTTATTGATAAAAAGAAGAAAATAAAAAACGCATGCAATAAAAAAAAGCCCCAAACTAATTGGGGTGTATAGGCAGCTAGTAGTCACCTTTTTTTTTTTCTTTATTAATATGTATTTTCTTGTATAAATAATAAATAAATAAATATATTTATCTTTTATTTATTTTATTTATTTATTTTTTATTATCTATTTATTTATTTATTTATTTATTTATTTATTTATTTATTTATTTATTTAGTATATAATTATATGTCTTATATATATACATATACATATACATATACATATATACGTATACTTATGTATATAATTCTTTTTTTTCTTTTTTCTCCTTTTTCTTCCTTTTATTTATATATTTATATATTTAATTAATTTATTTATATATTTAATTAATTAATTTAACTAATTAATTAATTAATTAAATCTTTTTTATTAATTAAATAAACAAGAAAGGGTATAATTAATACCTATTTATTAATAACCTATTAATAATATACACCTAAACATCTGCATGCATGCATGCATGCATGCAGCTATTAAATGGGGCTTTATTATAATATTCTTTATTAAGACAATTAATTAATTAATTAATTAATTAATTAATTAATTAATTAATTAATTAATTAATTAATTAATTTAATTAAATAAAAATTAATTAAATTAATTAGTATAGTACCCCTATATAATACTTGCATGCAAGCATCCATGTATGTATGCATGCATGCATGCATACATACATGCATACATAATTTATTTAATTAAATAAATTTAATTAAATAAGAATATAACAAGCTGCCTATACACCCCAACTGCATGCATGCATGCATGCATGCAAGAGAGCCAATAAATAGCGTATCTTCTGGGGTGTCTGCGCAGACGCCACAAAATAAATAATAAAAAATAAATAAATAAATAAATAAATAAATAAATAAATAAATAAATAAATAAATAAATAAATTTATTCACTGCAGCAAGTTGTCTCCTTCCTATAGAGACAGGAAAAGGAAAGAATGCATGTACCTCTTCTTGGGGCTTTATTGCATGCATATGATGGTTTATTGTATGCATTTGCTGCATGCATTTTGGGGCTTTATTGCAGCTGATATGAAGGGGAGACGGCGCATGCAGTTTTTTCTTGGTGTCTCCAATAAGGGTTTAGGGTTTAGGGTTTAGGGTTTAGGGTTTAGGGTTTAGGGTTTAGGGTTTAGGGTTTAGGGGTAGGCAGCAATTAATGACAGCAGCAAAGGAAAAAAAGAATTAATAAAGTGTCTCCTTTTAGCAGCAGGAGTCTCCCTTACACTGCTGCTGCATCTGCAGCATCTGCTGCTGCTGCTGCTGCTGCTGCTGCTGCTGCTCCTGTATCTGCTGCAGTACCAGCAACAATAGGAGGAGGAGGAGCAACAGCAACAAAAAAAGGAGCAGTAGCAGCAGCAGCAGCAGCAGCAGTTGGGCAGCAGCAGCAGCAGCAGTTGGGCAGCAGCAGCAGCACTATTTGTACTGTCTGTCTCCCCTTATTTACTATTATTATTATTATTATAGGGGGGAAGTGTCTCCTTTTCCTTTCTTTATTAATAAATAAATAAATAAATAAATAAATAAATAAATAAATAAATAAATAAATAAATAAATAAATA
>NW_013563488.1:7469-8952 GCF_000499605.1 Eimeria maxima | reverse complement strand
TATATATATATATATATATATAAGCGCTAACAGACAAATCAAAGCCGCACATGGCTTCGAGTCCGCAAGATCGTCTGCCGCTGTGCCCCCAACGTCGCCGAAAGATAGCTCCCAACCTGCTCGGTTTCCAGTGCCAGCATGTGCGCCCGCTGCAGCAGCAGCAGCAGCGAGCTCAGAAGCGACCCCACACACACAGCCAGTCTTAGTACCGAATTCTCCGTGAGTACGCTACCTGCCTGTCTGTCTCAATTGACTGTCTCTTCTGTTCTGTTAATTTGGTATCGTAAACCTTCTGTCTGCTGCTGGAGGCCTTGCTCTCTCTGTATCTGCAAAAGTTTCTTGCAGCTCCTCTCTTCCTCTGTTTACCTCCCACTCTGGAACCGTTTTCTTCGGCACGCGATCTGTCGTCTCTGTCTCTCTGTCTCTCTGTCTCTCTCTGTCTCTGTCTCTCTCTGTCTCTCTCTCTGTCTCTCTCTCTCTCTCTCTGTCTCTCTCTCTCCTTCTTCTGTCTTTGTCTTCGCTCTGCCTGACTCTCTGCCTTGCTCGCCGTCTCTCTCTGTCTTCATTTATGTCCCTGCCCTCCTCTGTGAACCCTTCTTCCTCTGTCTCTACCTCCTTATATCTCGCTGTTTGGTTTTGCTCCTGCCTCCGTTTGCCTACCAGGATGCTTTCTGCCACTATTGCCGCTTGGCTTCCTCGTTCTTCTTCTCAGGCTCTGATTTGCTCTACCTGTTCCTATCTCTTCTTTCTACTTGTGTCTTTGTCCGTGTGTCTTCATCAGTCCACTCACCTCCAGCTGCTTGCAGCCTTCACTCATCTTCGCTTCGCTCCCCAGCAAACCTTCTCGTCGTGCACCCCCTGCAGCAGAGCAACACTAAACACTAAACCCTAGTAGTAGCCAAACCCCAGACTCGAACCCTATGGTGAAACTGAAGGAACACATACACAGCACCTCAAAGCGCAGCAGCACCGTATCGCGCTTTGCAGCAGCAGTAACATACCATTGGCAATCAGAAGCCGCCTCTCTGCGGCATCGACTTCAGCAGACAGTGTTCGCAGTTCTTGACGCAGTTGCACAAGCTGCAGACACATAACCACAAGGCACGCTTTTTCCTCTCAATACAGCAGCTGGTGCTGCCCTTCTTGCTGCTCTCCCTACGTACGCTGCACCCAAGACTCCATTGCTGGTGGATTCTTGCGTTTCGCATGGCTCTGCGTGGTTATCTCAGCAACAATCACCCAGCCACTCAGCGATAGCAGCTGCTGATAAGACTGCACTAGACTAGGGGAGGTCTCACACTGTACGGCGGCGAAGGGTCAACAGCGTTTGCAGGGGATTCAAAGCGGGCTTCCAGCTCCAGATGCCGCAGCTGCACAGCAGCAAAACAGCCTTTGCAACTAGTCTGTCATGCTTTCTGGGTAGCTGTCCTTCCATGGCACGGGCCTTCCTTCTGAACCCTCCCCCCCCCCCCCCCCCCCCCCG
>NW_013563488.1:0-7369 GCF_000499605.1 Eimeria maxima | reverse complement strand
CCCCCCCCCCCCCCCCCCCCCCAAGGTCGTAGCTGGCTATGCCGTGTTCCAGCTTTCAGTAGCTGTCTCCCCTCCCCACTCCTAGCCAGTTGCCTCTCGTGCTAGGGCCCAGCTAGGTGTCTTTCTTCTGGGCTTCGCTAGTCGGGCTCGCGACAGTGGACGGATGGATAGCTGACTAGCTGCTTGCCTCTTATGGGGCGGAAGGGCTACAGTGAGCGGCAAACGGCTGTTAAACGCCGTACAGGTACAGGCAGCAGCAGGAAGAAAAAAACGACTGGCGAGGGCAAACAGCAAAACAAGCCCCAAGAAGCTATACACAAGATGCATGCATGCGTGCATACATGCAGCCCCAGCCTGCCGCATAGAAAACGAAAGAGAGACCAACAGCAACAGCGGACGCAGGAAGGCCAATGTCCCTACCTTCTCCAAAAACAGATGCGCGTCGCGCCGACAGTCGGCCACCAAACGCTCCAAAACTGGAGCTTCCTCTGAGAAGCACCGGCAGTAGCATCAACAGCAACGGCGGCAGCAGCAGCAAATGTCTTCTGCACATCTCACGTAGTGGCCACCACAGCTGAAAGAGAAGCACGTGCAGCCGCAACAGCTGCAGCAGCACTATTCAGAGCGCCACAGAGCAGCACCAGCAGAAGAGGCAACAGCAACTGTCCAATCGTGCAGTAGATACAGCAGCAGCAGCAGCAGCAGTAGCACCGGCAGCAGTAGAATTAGCAATGGCAGACAGGGATACCTCCTGTATGCCGATTTACAGTCTCCAAAGAGCAGCGCAAACGGCTACATGCCTCCTGGCACTCCAACTCGATCTCATGAACATGGCGGTCCATAGCCACCTGCTTCTTCTGTTGTTGCTGCTGCTGCTTCTGTACGGGATGTTGAAGCCTCCTGTTGCCTTCGTTGGCGGCGCTTCTGCTGAGTGCGCCGCAGTTAGGGTCCTCCTGCTGCTACTGCTGCCTTTCTTACCGATGTGGCTTTTACAGAACAGCTGCTGATCTTGCGGCGTTGGTTGCTTCGGGTGGAACCCCCGGCTGTTGCTGCTGCGTTCCTCGCTAGCTGCTCTGCTGCTGTTGTGGCGTCGAGGAGGCGCAGCAGCCGTCCCGGAGGCACGAGGTGTTGTAGATATCGAAGCTGCTGCTCCATCCAATTCTTCCGCCCTTCTAGAAGCGTACTGCTGCTGCTGGCAAGCTAGGTGATGATGTGAAGATGAATGCAGACGCTGCTGCCGCCCATCCTGCTGCTGCTGTTGCTTGTTGCTGCCCCTGCAGGACCGACTACTGTGTTTTGCGGCCCCTTGAGGGCCCCATAAAAAAAGGCCCTCCTGCAAGGAATTACTATCCAGCAGACGCAGCAGCAGTAACTACAGCTTCAGTCGCCGCAATTGAAGGCGCAAGGCTTCGATGGCAACTGCCGAACAAACTGCAACAGCAACTCGCTGCCTGTGTGTGTAACAGAGGGCAAACCTAATTTCGAGAGTCAAACGAGCAGATTTAGGCTCCTCCACGGTAGACACTGTCATGGAAGACGGCCCCTTGCTGCTGCTCTTGCTGCTGCTGGTGCATGCCACACTAAGTTGCTCAATCGGAGTGAAGGTGGGTGGGCACCGCTGCCGCTGCAGCTGCTCTCCGTGCATCCCATCCCTGTCAGATGAAAATGAACTATTTAAAATGCCGCAGACACAGAATTAAGAAAATAAAAGGGAAGTCTAGCTGTGCCACAGCAGCTGGCGCTGTCTCTGAATGCCCTGCAGCCGACACCATACGATCCGCAGCACTAGCACCACCAACCGCAGCAGTGGCGGGGGGATTAGAGCAATAGTTCATGCTTAATCCTACCTCTTCAGTTTTGCATCCAAGACACTGACGCCGCGTTAGCATCAGCAAGACTTTGGGCTGTAGCCGCAGCAGCAGCACCAGCGGCAGGAGCGGAGTCGATGAGACACAGCTGTCGGCGCGGCAGCGGTGGAAGTCCTTCAAAACCCTACTTCAAAGCTGAGCTTATACGTGTTAACATCAGAGGCATCGGAGCAGTAGAGCTGGTTGTGTCTGCCGTTTCAGACCCGGATCTGCCCCAGCAGGCCCATCACTTGCTGCTGCTGTCGAAAGGGGCTCCTCATGGTAGGGCTGCTACGTTCCCGAGGTAGCTATGGTTTTTCGTCGGGTGCTGCTGCAGCTGGAACCCCCAAATCCGGCTGCTGTGCGGCAACATACACAGCAGACGGCTGTCGGCTGCGTAGGGTTGTGCTAGAGGAGCTGCAGCGTCAGAAGCTGCTGCAGCGCAGGCCACCAATACACGACCTCCTCTTTCTGCAGAGTCTCGAGAGAGGGACCAGCTGGCGGTCGGCTGCTGTTGAGGCTGTCGAGCGAGCTCACCGCTGGGTGAGAAACCGGCTGGGGACACTCCTCACAGAACGGTCGCAACAGAAGCAGCATCCCTTGCATCAGCAGTTCGTCGACCTGTTAATGAGTCTGGGGCTCCTTACCAGCAGCAGCTCCAGCAATAGCAGCAACGGCAGCAGCTTCTGGCAGGTGTTGTGGACAGGCTTTGTTGCGGCTGCTGCTGCCCTAACAGCAGCAATGGCGGCATCTCCTACGCTGGCCGCGGGTGGGAACTTGGCTGGAGGAGGAACTACCGCAGTAGCAGCCCCGCGAAATACCTTCAACAGTTGGATTGCCTCGAGTTTGCTGCAGTGCAGCGGCAGCGCCCTGTCATTTTGGGGTGTATGTACGGCTGGGACACGCATGCAGCAGGCACTCGGGATATCGTGTTCATCCTTTCTCTCCAAGCCTATGGGCTTGCTCACAATAGCCGTGGCGTCCAATGCTGCTGCTGCTGCGGCGGCGGCTGCAGGTTTTGCGTGCAACAGGTTGCAGCAGCTGCACGCCGGTAGCAGCGGCGGCCCTTGCGGTTGGCTCGAAGCAGCGAAGACGCTGCAGCAGGAAACTCGCGGGAACTGGGGGGGAGTGCTGCTACAGCACCATCCCCGAGCCCCTTCCTTGGCTCTCCCTCGCAGCAGCAACAGCAGCAGCATCAGCACTCGGCAGAGCTTGCTGCGGCTATGTGCGGGGGAGACCGTTGGTTGTTTGCTGGTGTACTACATGTTGGGGGGGCGCTTGTTTCGGCTCTCTCCTTCGAGTTTGGTGGCTCCTGGGGCATTCAGCGAACGGAGTTTGTCCCTCTCAGCCTCTACTGTGTACGCGTCAGACACAGAGCGGCGCCTGATAAAGAAGGTGGGGCTGCGCTTTGGGTGCCACACCTGCGGGATCCGATCCCGCAGCACACGCTGGATCGCAGACCATCAGCCCCCCACAGCCCAAGTCCTCAACTATGAACGCACAGCACTGGGCAGGGTGCTGGGAGTGCTTCGCAGGCTGCTGGGGGGCTCCAAGTACTGGCCGCAGCGCCTTTACCCCCACTGCGAAAGCTGCAGCCTCAAGCAAGCAGTCGCAGTACGACGGCAAACGGCTGCTGCTGCTGCTACTTCTGTCGCTGCCGTCACCCCACTCACAGCAGCTGCTGCGGCAGCCAGGCTGCGAGAGAAGAAAAACCTCCTTCAGCAGCAGCATCTTGTCTACAGGTGGAAGAGCCTCAGGTTGTGGCATTTTACTGGAGGCATCCTCACTCTGATTCGCTGCCTCAATGCCCTATAGCTCAACACTTCTTGCCCAGTGTTTCTTTCTTCTGCCTCCCCCCTTGCGGCTGCAACAGCAGGTGCAGCAACAGCTGCATCAGCAGTTGCAGCAGTTTCTGTAGGAAACTCCTGCAGGGTTTATGAGACACTCTAAGGGTGCTTGGGCCAGGGCATTTCTGAAGCTTCGCCTCAACGAGCAGTTACTGCAGCTTGTGGTGCCTGCACTGGGATTCTTCTGCACCCGAATGCTGGCAGTTGGCTTTGTAATCAACCAGAAGCCCTTTGAAAGCAAATACTGGCTGCGCTACGAGGGACGCTTAATGTCGGCAGGGAGGCGTTCATCGGATTCAAAACTGCAACGCGAACCAACGGCGATGCCTACTGAAAGGCAGTCATTCACAGCAGCTCCCCGCCGCCATGGCGCCAGGTCCCACGTACGATCTACAGTGCTTATCCGCACAACAGGAGTTGTAGCGGTGTGGTTGGGTGTGACGTCAGTAGTATGACATCCGAATATGCCTTGTCTATTGATTTCAACGGGAGCCTTCTGGGCTGCATAGTGCAGACGATCTCAAGGCAAACTGGAGTGCAAACGCGTCGACAAGAAGACGCTGGTAACTCCTTCCTGTTCTTTTAGCCCCAGGAACGTCCAAGCCACAGAGCCCCTATCTGATCTTATACACGCGCCGTATTAGCCGTTTTAGACACCAAGACGACCCTCAAGGGTCTGACAGCAGGCCACAGAAATGCCTGATGGCTCTAACCGTCCTTTAGGCGGACCTTCGGCGCTCTCCTAGGTGTTCTTTGCCTCAGAGCAGGCCTCATAGGACCATTTGGGTCGGTCGGGAGTGCTTCAGTAAGTTCAAGCCGACTGCCGCACCATCTGTGCGCGCTCACACTCAGCATCGACGGGGATGCAGGTCTTCAGTAGTAGTGCCTACACAATGATGGCAATTACTGTCTTTTCAAATAATTTCCTTGGGGCTGCTGAAGTGAAGAAGTGGAGCTCGAAAGGGGGGAATCGTCGTTCTCGCGCCGCTTCTCTCGTACAGCGCCTCTGTATGGCTGGATGAAATATTTTCGTGTCTGCATAACGAACACACGCCCCTGTCGTTCTTGATAAACGAGAACATCTTTGGCGGTTGATTTGGCCGTAGTTCGTCTTTATGTAGGAATATTACATAGCATAGCTCAAACAAGTGAATTCAAACAATTGAGTGGAATGCCGGGAACGGTGAGCCCGATGCAGTTGCGCGAGCTCACTGTGCGCGTAAAGCCCTTCAGAAGGGATTCCATAACCCTCGGAGGCGAATGCCGCTGGGCAGCCGGGCAGTTGACCCTTTAGTGGGATGCAAAGATGATTGAGTCTGAACGGAGAGAGGCGTGAAAAGTGCTATGGAGATTTCTGTGCCGGAGAAGTGGAACAAGCGATGTGCAACGTTATAGTTTCACTCCCTGCCCTTGGCAGCGAGAGAAATATTCATGTAGGAGCAATAGAGGAGAGCTGTCGAATATTTCCCTTGGCATACCCACGGCTCGTAGGACATTCCGACGTACGATATTTTGTTTCTTTTCACCGGCTGACTCAATTGTATGGGGCCCAGCAGGTGCAGTCAGTTCTGTGAAATGCTTTTAGTGCACATGCCTTATCTCCTCCACAATCAAATGTCTTTCGTTGTAAGGACTAGGGGTTGTGAAGTGAACTAACTGCGTCTTTGGCGCTGCCATTCGGCACGACTCTCGGAGCCTTTTGCGCCAACCCTGGGAGGCGTCAAACATGAACAACAAAGAAGATCGCAGTCAAATGCAGATGAAGCGACCGACCTGAACCGCAACTGTAGCCGTCCTTGCATTAGTAGGGCAACGAGGGACCGTAGCAGTGAAGTGGTGATGTGCACGGGATCCTTGGTGCAGAGTGGTGGAAACTGATGCAGCTAGGAAAAGCTCCTCCTCCGTAGAAACACGCATATAGAGCCGACTACGGGGCTCGAACCCGCGACCACCAGCTTAAAAGGCTGGCGCTCTACCGACTGAGCTAAATCGGCTATGCACCAGCGAAAGCTACACTCGCATGATCCAATTGTGTGAGCAACTTAGCTCGGAAAATACGGGCGACTAGAATGCATCGCAACCATAGGAGTAGGTGATATAATCAGTTACATTGTCTTAGAGTGTTGCCGCTGAATAGCTGACCTAACGCAGCCGATTTAGCTCAGTCGGTAGAGCGCCAGCCTTTTAAGCTGGTGGTCGCGGGTTCGAGCCCCGTAGTCGGCTTTATTACTGTTGATTTTCCAATAGGAGTAGTATTTCAGTTGTTGAATGTCTTTTTTCGTGAACGGGCCTACAGCAGCAGCTGTCCCTCCCCTAACAAGGGCCCATGACAAGATACCCCCTTCCTGTAAGTGATCAATGACAAGAAGACGCTCTCAAAAACGTGTGTTACCAAGAGCCACCACGTATAGACAGAAGGAGGAGAGGCAGAAGCAGAAGTGCTTCTGCTGTGACACCAGGTCTTCCTCAGACGGGCTAGAATTAATCACTTGCTGCAGCACGAGTGGTTTGCTTCTCACGCTACAGCACTGAAAGAAAATCACCAGCTCCCAGCGAACCATGCATCTACTCCGGCAGGCGAACCTGCTCCAGCAGCAAAGGAAGGAATATCTGAAGCGGCTGGCACCGTCTCTCTATCGATGGCTTGCCATCGATATATCAAAGCCTGCTCCTGCAGATCGGCAAAGATGTTTCATCACTCAAGCCGCAGGTAAGGACGGTGCATGCAGCAGCAGCAGCAGCATAGCGTCAATATGAGAAGCACCATTGGAGTAGCAAGGTCTTCGATGTTATCTTTTACAAGGACTACTGTTAACTGAAGTAGAGCCAAATATTTTAGGGCTCAGCAAAAGCAGCTGACCCTCGTCCCTCTCATCCAGACGTGCCGGGGGCGCAGCCGACCGAGCGCCCAATTTTGTGGGAGAAGAAACTTGAGATGAGCTGCAACGCATCGTGCTACACCTACTGATGGATAACAGGCCATCGGGTAGTACAAGTAAGCCTCATTGGCGGTAAGCGCTGGCACTGTAGAGGCGTGCCAAGCATTTCTGACTGCGACTGCCTGCCGGCTGACTTAGAATTTACACCCCAGCTTCAGGCACGCTGGCCAACATCGAACGGACTAAGCTTCTGGCGGCACTTAAAAATGCAGTTGCTCTTACTGCAGCAGCAAGTCCAGCATCAGAAGCGGGTGTGCGTGGGAAAAGACCGAGAACTACTGCAGCAACGGTGCCTGTTGAGAGGGAGTAGGAAGTGTCAAACAAAGACGTACTGGTAGCAACAACAAGCAGATCGTGCTTGTTATCTGCGTGGTAACACCAACAACAGCATCATCCTATGCAGAAGGTGCAGCAGCGAGTTGTGCCGAAGGCCTTGGAGGCCGAAGGCTACCGGAGGGAGCTGCTGTGCTACAAGTTAGTACAAGCATGCTACTTCGAGCTGGTGCAGCAGCAAACTCACGTAACACAACAGGGAAATGCCAACCCCTCGCCATGCTCGGTAGAGAGCCAGCCTTTTAAGCAGGTGGTCGTGGGTTCGAGCCCTGGAGTCACCTCTCTCCGCAGTCGTACTCTGTTGTTACCTTTCCACGCCGACCACCCCAGAAGCACTAATTTTCAGTAGTCTACCTACAAGTTGCCTTCCCTGTGACGCGATATATATATATATATATAATAT
>NW_013563487.1:7430-9354 GCF_000499605.1 Eimeria maxima | reverse complement strand
TATATATACGTATATATGCATGCACTATACAGGTTAATAATATTATTTGCTGCGCTATCTTGTTCGGGATCTACAAGGAACAATTAATTAATTAATTAATTAATTAATTAATTAATTAATTAATTAATTAACTATTTTATTTATTTATTTATTTATTTATTTTGCTTTTTTTTTGTGTATTTATTGATTATATTAATGTATATATGCATGCACTATATAATAATATTATTTATTGTTATTCTCTTTGCCTTTTATAGATAAATAATTAATTAATTAATTAATTAATTAATTAATTATATTTATATTTAATTAATTATAATTAATTAATTAATTTATTTATTTATTTATTTAATAAATATAAATTGTCTCTTCTTCCTCTCTGCTACATCTAACGCAAACAACTCGACGCCAGAGGAAGCTAGCTAGCTAGCTAGCTAGCTAGCTAGCTAGCTAGGTGGCTAGCTAGCTGGCTAGCTAGCTAGCTAGCTAGTTAATTGCCTAATGAGAGACAGACACAGCCATGGGGTAACAACCTAATCACAGAAACAAACAGCCAAAGAAACAAATCAGTAGCTAGCTAGCTACCTAGCTAGCTAGCTAGCTAGCTAGCTAGCTAGCTAGCTAGGTAGGGGAAGGGCTATATCCAGTTACCTAGCTAGCAAGCCTGCCAGCTAGCTAGCTAGCTAGAAAGGGGATAAGGTCTACAGGAGGTAACAAGTTGGAGACACTGCAGGACCCTCACTGCCTGCCTGCTGAGCTAGCCATGGAGCCCAGCTAGCTAGCTAGCTAGCTAGGTAGCTAGCTAAGGGCCCAGCTAGCTAGTTAGCTAGCTAGCTAGCTGAGGGCCCAGCTCGGTAGCTAGCTGTTTAGCTAACAAGAGAGCCCAGCTAGCTAGCTGGCTAGCTACTGAGCGTTTGAGTGCTGCAACAGCAGCACCAGTTGCTGCTGTATTTGCTGCTGCACTTGCTGCTGCACTTGCTGCTGCACTTGCTGCTGCTGCTGCTGCAGCGAACTTATTGATTATCTGTACTAGGTGCCGCACCATCATCAGCAGCAGAAGCAGCAGCAGCAGCAGCAGCAGCAGGAGCAGCAGATGAGGAAGAAGGAGGAGGAGGGACCTTAAATCTAATAGGGGCCTTTGCTCTGTCTCTTGGTGTAGGAGGAGGACGACTCTTATCTATATATATAATAAAAAAGACAGCAGGCAGCAGGCAGCAGGCAGCAGGCAGCAGGCAGCAAGCAGCAGGCAGCAGGCAGCAAGCAGCAGGCAGCAGGCAGCAGGCAGCAGACAGGAGACACAAAAGGAGACAATTAGGGGAGACAGGATACATAAAAGGAGACAATTAGGGGAGACAGTAGGCAGCAGGCAGCAGACAGGAGACACAAAAGGAGATAATTAGGGGAGACAGTAGGCAGGAGACAGGAGACACAAAAGGAGACAATTAGGGGAGAGAGGAGACACAAGAGGAGACAATTAGAGGAGACAGTAGGCAGGAGACAATAAGGAGGAGACAGGAGAAAAAAAAAAAGGAGACACATTTAGATATAAAAAGGAGACACTTATAAATAAAAAGGAGACAATTAATAAATAAATAAAAAAAAAAAAAAAATAAAAAGGAGACAATTAATAAATAAATAAATAAAAAGAAATAAAAAGGAGACAATTAATAAATAAATAAATAAATAAAAGGAGACACATTAATATATAAAAAAGAGACAAAAAAAAGGAGACATATAAGGAGACAGATAAGGAGACAATATAAGGAGGAGAAGAAAAGGAGACAATAAGAAGGAGAAAGAAAAGGAGACAATAAGAAGGAGAAAGATAAGGAGAAGGAAAGGAGAAGAAAAAAAAGGAGACAGATAAGAAGGAGACACAAAAAAAAAAAAAAAAAAAAAAAAAAAAAAAAAAAAAAAAAAAAAT
>NW_013563487.1:0-3238 GCF_000499605.1 Eimeria maxima | reverse complement strand
AAAAAAAAAAAGGGAAAAAAAAAAAAAAAAAAAAAAAAAAAAAGAATTAATTACCTTTATTAAATAATTGTTGCTGCTGCTGCGGAGGTAACTGTTCCCTTAAATAATTAATTATTTTATTAGCAGTAAATAGCCATGAATAAAAGGAGGAAAAAGAGGAAAAAGAAGAGGAAGAAGAAGAAGGAGGAGGAGGAGGAGACAAAGGAGACAAAGAAGAAGAAGAAGAAGGAGGAGGAGGAAGGGAGGAGGAGGAAGAAGAAGAAGAAGAAAAAGAAGAAAAAAAAGAGACATTTATACATATTAATATTGCTAAATGTTGTAGTGTCTCCCCCTTTAGATAATCACATAATCGTCTCCTGTACAAAAAAATAAATAAATAAATAAATAAATAAATAAATAAATAAATAAATAAATAAATAAATAAATAAATAAATAATAAATAAATAAATAAATAAATACATACATGCATACATACATAAATACATAAATAAATAAATAGATAAATATAAATAAATAAATAAATAAATACATAAAATAAATAAATAAACAGATAAATATAAATAAATAAATAAATATAAATAAATAAATATAAATAAATAAATAAGTAAACAAATAAATAAGTATAAATAAATAAATAAATAAATAAAGTATAAATAAATAAATAAATAAAGTATAAATAAACAAAAAAATAAATAAATAAATAAATAAATAAATAAGTATAAATAAATAAATAAATAAATAAATAAGTATAAATAGAATAATTAATTAATTAAATAAAACTATTTAATTAATAAACTAGTTTAATTAGTTAATTATTTAGCACCAGCAATAGCAGCAGCAGCAGCAAGGGCAGCAGCAGCAGCAGCAGCAGCAGCAGCAGCAGCAGCAGGAAAAGGAGACAGACCACGAATCTTTATTTTGTAGTATATAGACCCTAACAACAGCAGCAGGATCTGCTGCTGCATTTGCTGCTGCATCTGCTGCTGCAGCATTTTTTGCTGCTGCGCTTGCTGCAGCAGCAGCAGCTGCAGAATCTGTATTTGTCCCATCCGCTGCAGCAGCAGCAGCAGCAGCAGCAGCAGCAGCTGCTGCTGCTGCTGCTGTGTCTCCATAGTCTTGCATGCAGCGTACCTCTATATAAGAAAAATCTATTGCTGCTACGCTGCCGCTGTCTTGGTGCTGCTCTGCTGCTGTCAATACACCTGAGCTCCCTTCCTGCTGCAGCTGCTGCAGCAACGTTGTCTTACCTACATCCTCACAACCTAAGCAGCAGCAGCAGCAGCAGCAACAGCAGCAACAGCAACAGCAGCAACAGCAATAGATTAATATGTATATAATAAATAAATAAATAAATAAATAAATAAAAGGGAGATAATAAAGGAGAGAAAAAAGGAGAGAAAAAAGGAGACAATAAAAGGAGACAAAAAAAAGGAGACAAAAAGGAGACAAAAAAGGAGACAAAAAAGGAGACAAAAAAGGAGAAAAAAAAAGGAGAAAAAAAAAAAAAAGAATAAACTAACCAAGAAGTATAATAGTTCCTGCAGGTGTATGTGCAGTTTTATCTCGTGATTCTTTTAGTAAACGTCTCCATATACCCTTCTTTGTCTCCTGTTTGCTGCTGCTGCTGCTGCTGCTGCTGCTGCTGCTGCTGCTGTCGTTGCTGCTGCTGCTGCTGCTGCTGCTGGATTCTTGAGAGTTTTTTGCTGCAAAAGGGAATTTGTCTCCTTCTTTACTTGCATGCAACCTAAAAGAACCAAAACGTGTCTCCTTTGCTGCTGCTGCTGCTGCTGCTGGTGCTGCTGCTGCTGCTGCTGCTGCTGCATCTTGACCTGCAGCAGCAGCTGCTGCTGCTGCTTTTTTTGCAGCTTCTGCTGCTTTTGCTGCTGCTGCTTCTGCTTCTGCTGCTTCTCTTACAACTTGAGCTTCTGCTTCTGCTGCTTCCTCTGCTGCTTCTGCTGCTGCTTCTGCTGCTTCTGCTGCTGCTTCTGCTGCTGCTGCTTCTCGAGACACTTGTGCTGCTGCTTCTGATGCTCCTGATTCATCTCCTGCTGCTGCAGCAGCAGCAGCAGCAGCAGCAGATGCCGTGTCTTGCTGCGTACCAGAAGAAGACATCTCCTTGAGACTGCCTGCAGCAGCAAGAGCAGCAGCAACAATAGCAGCAACAGCAGTGACAGCAACAGCAACAGCAGCAGCAGCAGCAGTGACAGCAGCAGCAACAGCAGCAGCAACAGCAGCAGCAGCAGCAGCAGCAGCAGGATTAATATATATAAGTAGAGGAGACTTACTATTAGAAGAAGAAGACTTTATTTCTTTGTCTGTATCCCCCATTATAAATAAATAAATAAATAAATAAATAAATAAATAAATAAATAAATAAATAAATAAATAAATGAATAAATAAATAAATAAAGGGAATAAATAAAAGAAAACAAGGGAAATAAATAAAATAAAAGAAAAAGAAATAAGTAAAATAAATAAATAAATAAATAAAAGAAAAAAAGAAGAAAAAACAATAAAAAAGTTATTTATTTATATAAATAAAATAAATAAATAAATAAATAAATTGAGGTGTATACGCAGCTATAAATGCTCTCTTTTTCTTGTTTTTTCTCCTATTTCTGTCTAATTTACGTTTATTTTAATTAAATTAATTATTTAATTTAAATAAATTAAATAAAAATAAACAAATGCATGCAAATTAAGGAGAAAAAGAACAAAAAAAAACAATAAATGCATGCATGCAGCTGACCGACCGGTGGACCCTCCTTATACAATAATATTATATATGTATATTATATATAGAGATAAGGGGGTAAAATAGATAAAAATAACGCTTTTTTTGCCCTTTTTTATATTAATTAATTAAATAAATTAATATTAATCATTTATTTAATCTTTTTCTCCTTTTTTATGGTAAAAAAAGGACCTAAAATAGCCTATATACTCGCTCGGGTGTATACGTATACACCACCGCGCACGCCGCTGCATAATTAGACATTTTTTTTTTCTTATTTATTTATTTATTTATTTATTTTTTATTCTTTTTTATTTATTTATTTATATTTAATGCTTTTTTATTTATTTAATTTATTTTTATTCCTTTTTGTGCATTTATTTCATTGATTTTATCTATATATTTATAACACTCTCTTCCCTACATAGATGAGCTGCCTATACACCCGAGCATAACATACACCTCCCTTATATATATATATATATATATATATATATATATATA
>NW_013563486.1:0-6344 GCF_000499605.1 Eimeria maxima | reverse complement strand
TGCAGATTGGGGGGCCGCCGTGGCGGCACTTCCCGCAGGTACGGCAGGAGCATTCTGTGCTGCAGCAATTCGTCTGCTGTAGTCTGCTGCTCCTGCTACACGTGGCGGTGCAGCAGCAGCTGTTTGTGCTACAGGTGGTGGTGCTGCAGCAGGTGTTGCTGCTACAGGTGGTGGTGCTGCAGCAGGTGGTGGTTCTGCAGGTGGCGGTGCTACAGCAGGTGGTGGCGCTGCAGGTGGTGATGCCGCAGCAGGTGTTAATGCTGCAGGTGGTGGCGTTGCAGCAGGTGTTGGTGCTTCAGGTTGTGGTGCTACAGCAGGTGTTGGTGCTGCAGGTTGTGGTGCTACAGCAGGTGTTGGTGCTGCAGGTTGTGATGCTGCAGCAGGTGTTGGTGCTGCAGGTGGTGATGCTGCAGCAGCTGTTTGTGCTGCAGGAGGTGCTGCAGCAGCAGCTGTATCTGCTACAGGTGATGCTACGGCGCTTTTCCCTTTGGTTTCATTCGCCGTGCCTGCGTGGGCAGAAGCAATTCACATGTGAAAGAAATGTGCATAAACCGACAACAGAACGAAAGAAAAAGAGGGAATCAGGGCTGCACATACACCTAAAGTTGAATAATAATCAAGAAGGAAAGATGCAAGAAAGTGTGAAGAAGAAACTCATTGAAATTCGTTAACTTTGCCGCTCACCTTGTGCAGAGACCGGCTTTTGCACTTGTTGTTGAAACGCCGCACTTTCAGCAGCTTTCATTTCATTTTTAATATTTCCTTTTTCTGTTTCCTCCGAAGACACCGATTTATTGGAGGATTCCGCCTGATCACCTTCTCTAGGTTTCACATTCAAGTCTGATTCCGCTGCTGGAGCCGAAGGCCGCGGTAAGTCGCGGGGAGAAGAAGCCGCTACTTCCATGGCTCGCCAATGTCCTGTCGTCCAATAGAAGTAATATTCAACAAGAATGTCAAGTGAGTAACCCGAGGATCGTGGGGAATCGCCGTCGCGACGCGTTCAAGTTTTCGGCTCAATAGAGCCGCATGGCGGTCGGTGATCAAGTAGAGGCAGCGGCCTTGGAAAAGACAAAACGAGGAAAAAATCCTTCTTCATACAAATAAAACCAAATTAAATCGAAATACGCAGCAATGAAAAGCTCGGAAAGTTCAAGCCCCGCTGTTCTGTGATCGGAAACCTGCGAGAACGGCACAGACTCGTGGTGTGCTGCCGTTCGTGTGTACGTACACCTCACGCATTAGCGCATCGCAAAAAATCATGCAACTTTCTATGCGATTGCTGTTTAACTCTCTTAAAAGCTAATTGGAACTGGGCCTCAACAACCGTTCGATCCAATGCTATCGGCTGTGCATGCAAAAAAAAAAGCCCCACATATGATCATTGCTTGCACGTGCAACAAAAAAAGTGCGGTTAAATATCCTTCATTTAGCGCATTGGTACCAAATGTCTTTGACACAGTTCAGTGATCGCATAGAAAGCTGCTCGATGCGCTAGTGCGTCAGGTGTACGTACAGTAAGCCATACGATCTTTAGAACTTGCACAAAGAACATATTGAAAGGCGGGGTTGCCAGATGATGGATGTTCAACGACTCACCGCTCTTATATGGTCACTGTGAACTGCCGAAGTGTCAAAGTGATTAAATTGAGAATTGTTGCGAAAGCAGGCAGAGTCGTCAGCAGGCTACACGCTGCCTGAGCGAGAGAACAGAGCTGTCAGTCGCTTCTGGTTGGTCACTGTGTTGTAGGGTAACCGCCAAAACTCATGACGCGAGGCAATCCAATATCACGAATGCATGCACTAACAATGTCACCCGTTGCTTAGCTGTTACTAGGCGCTCAGCAGCAGTCAGTGTGCAAGTAGAAGCACATGTGGTAGAATCAGAAAAATAATTCCATGTTTCCGCGAGCTCCACCCTCTCCCTCTAGAAGCCCACAACACTAGCTGGTGCACATTTCAAGGAGAGAAAATGAATGCGAAAGCAGGTGGTATATTTGTATACGCGACAGTGTTACAGAAACACAAAATTACACGCATCCCAAATTGATGTAGCGCCACGCACACCAAGACTTCAAGTCCTTGCTACTCAATCAGAAAGCAGACACAGATTCTCATGAAGATATTGATTCAATGAAGCGGCCCTCATATATCCAATGGTCTTTCTGGTTTTCAAGAGTCTTGGCATCTGACTTCGTGATTTAATTTCTGGTGACATTTGCAAGTTGGTGCAGCCTTGTCCAGGTTCTAAGTCTCCCTCATTCTTTCCCCTTGTGCGAAGGGATAGAGAAGGTGCCTTGCGGTTTCAATTATTTGATGCATCTTTACGCAAGTGGTATGGTGACACATCGAATCTGCGCTCAAAAATGGCAATGTACGAAGACACTTTAACTATTAATGAACAGAGAAAGTGCCTACTCAACGATTGCTGGCGGCGAAATTCTACGGCTTCTCGCCCTCCTGAGTGCTGCAGCGATTCTGCGAACCCACTGCAGTCAGTTTGTTTTACAGATATGTGAGAAAACATCTTGGCACAGCTTGTGTCTCTCCTAGTTTTCCCCATGAAGGGCCTATGCTATCTTCATGCATTCCCATGCTGTCACAAGCTATGTATGGAGGACAGCAGTTGCGGGCTTCTCTGCTGGGCTGCCGCGAAGCGCATTTAGAACTGCATCAGCGAACTCAGATGGGACGTGGGTGAGAGGTGGGAGAAACTAAAGGGTTGAATTGTACAGTGCTGAAGTATAAGCCTACACTCGCGAAAAGAAAGTCAAACCACTTTAACGCAAGTGTTGGGGCAGAGACTGGGATGAGTCATGCAGGGTTCCCTCAGAGAATGTTGCCCACTGCACTAAGGGTATGCATTCGCAAGGAGAGCAATTTTTCCCAATGAAGTGTGTCTAGGGTTCTCGATCTTATCCGAGTATCCCTTTGAATTGGATGACAGTCAAACATTTAAGACGTCAACCCCCCCGCAAGTACGCGGCCTCCCACCTCCAGGCCTCTCACACACACTAGTACAAGGTCGTAGGGCTGCTTCCAGGGGGAGAGGGTAATTAGCAATTTCACCGATTATTTACATACATATTGGCATACATATGGAACTAGGAGTGTGGACTTCAGTCTTACCAGTGGCTGTTCACATGCCCCCCGACAACTAAACTGCCAGGACGCTTCAAGCGTAACAAGAGTCCTCGATGGCTTCCACGGATTACAGTGAAGCCACATGTTTAAAGCATAAGTACCTAACCAGGCATCGTTGGCACTGGGGGCTTAACGCCTGGAGTTGCACGAGAGGGATGAGCCTAACATACCTTGCAACTCACTGCTGCTACAAGTAGGCGTGCAAGACAGCCCCACAGGCAGGAAGGGAAACAGACCATGTCTGTGGCTCTTCCTAACAGTGTAGAAAGCTGTTGAGGGCTTGTATTTGCATGAAGGCTCTCCTCTAATGCCGAATAAGGAATTATACGCCAACATTGGACGGGCTCCCCAGTACCTGTCCCACTATGCACAGCAGATCCTACTACACCTGCTGCAGAGGGGACCCACATGCAGGGACCCCTGAGATCACCCCCTACTGAAGATTATTCACTTGTCTTTAAACATTTATTTCGATTCCTATAGCCAACACACATACACTTATTGCGACTGCGCCGTCTCCTACCCGTCGCCCACTGTTTGCTCGCCTGAAGTGCAATGGCATTTAAGTTCAGGGTAGTATGTGGATGAATTTTCTTATTATTCCTTTTACTAATCAGGGCAATGTTTGCCAGGTAGGTGTGAAGACAGAACACTAGTTAGTCAGCATGGGCATTGTGTCGTCTTGCAGCTGCACCATGTGCCAATGCAAGATAAACATGGGGGACCTGGCAGTGAAAGTAACTGCAAATATGCTGAGAAGGAACAAAACTAAATAAGTTTTCCTTGAAAAAACAAAGAAGTGAGTTCTTCTACTGGGGGAACTCGGAACCCGCCTTTTCACGAGGTATTCAAATTCAGGTTTCGCCTGCATGCATTGAGGTCGTTGGTAACGAGTTGGTCCCTATGGAGCGATTTGTGTGTATTTATTCTACAGCGATAAAGATTCTCTTATAATTCCGTGCAAAAAACCATTCAACCCCTCGAAAGACATCAACCGCAACTCCGCATGCCGAGGGCGGCGCCGTTGACGCGTCCTAGTGGTGGAGGGGAAAGCTGAGGAAATTGAGCGCGTTCAAGCCGATCTTGGATGTATTCGTTGTCTTTATGTGCAATTCTCTTCAATAGGAACTCATTGAACCTATATTTATCTTATTAATTTGAGGGTTGCTTTCGTCGAAAGCTGCATATACACCTGGGGTGTCCGACGGCCAGCCCGGCCCGTCGCGACAACGTTTCCTCTCCTTCTTCCTTCGTTCTTTGTTTCTTTCTTCTCATCAATAGCAACAGGACACACTCAATACTGTGGCCGATAGACGCGGCCTGCGGCACCTCTTTGCCGCGTGTTTCTTGCATGATCATCACCAGCTGTTCAACTACCACTGGATCTTCGTCACTGAACCTGTACTCTGGATCTAGTCTCCTTCTTAGGTTTTCCCTCTTGCCTCTTGTTCCGCAGATGCGTAGAAGGATAACTTGAACCCAAGGTGGAGTCTCTTGCAGCCTAATCATCATCCGTTAGCATCTGCAGCCATTTACGGCGGAGGGAAATACTTTAAAGGAGGCAGGTCTTCCTCCTTAAGTATTCAATAGAGATGCCTTGGGAGGAAGAGGAAATACCCATTAGGCAGGTTTTGGTGTTATAGGAAGAGAGAAGTTCCTCAGAAGTCAACAAGACGTAGTTGCATCAGCAGAACCGCAGTGCATGCATTATTCATACTTTCCTGGCAGCAGCAGCGTGTGCAGCAGCAGCAACAGCAGCAGAAACAGCAGCAGAAGCAGCAGCAGCAACAGCAGCATTTGGTTTTGACAACTTGAACAATTCAACTTCTTAGTGTTTCCTTATCTACTTGCCGCTCACACCTGCGGTTGTCAGCAATTTCCTCTTGCTTTTTTTTTCTTTTCTTTAATATAGTTAGGGTGTATCACTAAGACTAATTGTCTTTTTTATTTCTCTTTTCTTTTATTTTTTTTGTATTTGCTGCAACACATATCTTGTGTTGCATGCGTTTATCCGCCAATCCGCTGCAGCAACAGCAGCAGCAACAGCAGCAGCAAAAGCTGCAGCATATCCCTGCGAACGCTGGAAAACAGCAGCAGGATCAAAAACAGCAGCAGCAGCAGGCCAATCCAATAGGCAGCAGCTGCAGCAGCAGGATTAACATCAGCAGCACCAACAGAATCAGCAGCAGCAGCATAATCAGCAGCAGCACCAGCAGCAGAATTCTGTGTGAATAATTATTTTGTTTGATGATTCATACAAGGAAGGAGTATTCATCTATTGGGGGTTTTCCCTCTTCTTCTTCTTCTTCTTCTTCCTCTTCTTCTTCCTCCTCTTCCTCATCCTCTTCCTCTTCTTCCTCTTCCTCTTCTTCCTATCCACCCCTTCCGTCATCTTCTTCCTCTTCCTCTTCCTCTCCTCCTCCCCCCTCCTTTTCCTCCTTCTCCTCCCCCTCCCCCTCCTCCTCCTCCTCCTCCTCCTCCTCCTCCTTACGTTCTGCCCTATTAAGTGCTATGCGGGGATTGAGCTACGTAGGGGCAGAGAGCCTATCAGAGGAGGAAGCAGATCGTATGTGGAGATCCTTACATGATGCATTTATACAAATATTTAATCATAATGCTTCCTCTCTTTCTTTTGAAGAATTATATAGGTAAATTATCTATATTATTTATCTTATTTATCTTATTTATCTTATTTATTTTATTGTGTATAGACAGGTTATAGGGGGGGAAATAGGGGTCTCGTTAGATTGAACGGTTTAGGGTTTAGGGTTTAGGGTTTAGGGTTTGCAGTCTAAGACTTGTAGATATATAGATGAATGCTATTGATACTTAGTATATATTATATAATACAAATAAATAAATAAATAAATAAATAAATAATATAATATAATATAATATAAATATGTGTTGTGTATATATATACATATAGGTATGCGTATACATTAGTATTACATAAAAGAGGACAGAAATTATACGAAGGAACATATTTATGTGTACAAGAACAATTAAAAGAAATTGCAGAAAAAATAAAAAAAGAAAAAGATGAATATTTTTTTATTCAATTATTAATTAAAAGTTGGGATGATCATTCTATTAATATGAGGCTTGCTAGTGATGTATTAATGTATCTAGATAAGTAAGTATAAATATTATATAAATATATTTATATATATATATATATATATATAAATATATATATAAAT
>NW_013563485.1:8628-9178 GCF_000499605.1 Eimeria maxima | reverse complement strand
ATATATATATATATATATACATTAATACATGCATGCATGCATAGATGCATGCATGCATAGATGCATGCATGCAACAGTAGTAGCAACAAAGGAAAAAAGCAATTAAATTGTTTATTTTCTTGTTTGTTCTTGTTGCTGCTGCTGCTGCTGCTTCTGCTGCTGCTGCTGTTGTATACAGATAAAAGTAATAAGAAGATATATAAGCAAGAAAATGTTTTTCTTTTCTTTTTCTTTTTTTGCTCTTATTATGTCATTTGCTTCCTATAATCTAGCTGGTGCTCCTTCTTGTAACTCTCAGGTAAGTTATTTAATTAATTAATTTAATTAAATTAATTAATTTAATTAATTAAATTAAATAATTAATTTAATTAATTAATTTAATTAATTAATTGTGTATATATATATTGTGTCATGATGAGTTGCATCAGTCTTCTCTCTCTTATAATGCATTCAACAAGGAAAGAGATGAATAATTATATATATAAATATAAATAAATAAAGGGAATAATATATATAATTAATATATAAAATAAAATAGAATAAATAATAT
>NW_013563485.1:0-8528 GCF_000499605.1 Eimeria maxima | reverse complement strand
AAAAAAAATTATTTTTTTTTTTTTTTTCTTCTTTTTTTCTTGTATACAGGATCATCATTGGGTAAATTTTGCAAAAGAAGAAGAAAAAGGGAATTATAAGGAAGCAAATGGTGAATATTTATCAATAAATCCTCCATTAATGTATTCAACATATATAGAGATGCGTGATGGTGTACGTCTTGCTGCAGATATATATTTACCTTATTCTTATGAGGAACAAGCAAGACATTGGGGCTTGCTGCAGTATAAACAACAAACTGTTCGTATTGTTACGCAAAAAATACAAGAAAGTTTATCTAATAATAATAATAATAATAATAATAATAGTATTAATAAAGAAGAAGAAGAACAAGAACAAGAGGAGGAGGGAAAAGAGGAAGAAAAAGAAGAAAAAGAAAAAGAAGAAGAAAAAGAAGAAGAAAGGGAAGAAAAGAAGAAATTATTATTATTTTTGGATAAAATATTAATAGAATTAAGGAGAGAGGAATTATTATTATTATCTAATATAATACGTATACCTGTATATCTACAAATAACACGTTATAATAGAAGAACAGAACATTTTTGGCCATTTACCCTCTTATCTATATTTAATCATAAACGTTCTTCCTCTATTAATCTATGGAGTTGGCAAACACAACAATTTCTTGTTGCTAATCATTATGCTGTTGTTGTTGTTGATACTAGAGGATCAGGTTTGTTACCTACTCTCTCCTCTACTCTCCTCTCCTCTCTTCTCCTCTCTTTTCCTATGCATGCATGCATGCCTGTATTTATTTATTTGTTATATATATATATATATATAGATATATAATTATATATATATACTCCCTTCCTTGTTGTTCATAGAGAGCGCTGTTGCTTCCTCTTCTTTTTTGCTTCCTTCCTTCCTGCATACATACATACATATATACATACATACATGCATACATACATGTATGCATGCGTATCTACGTCTTCCTTTGTATAAATATGTATATAGGTGCATCATTTGGATCAAGATCAGTAGATTTAGGGGAAGAAGAGCTAAAAGATGGCGAAGAATTAATAAGATGGAGCAAAGATCAATGGTTTTCCTCAGGAAAGGTAGCAGGTGGTGGTCTATCTTATGACGGAATGTTGGGGCTTTCTTTGGCTAGTAGAGGAGGAATAGATACAATTATATCTTTATTTACTCCTATTAATATTATGAATGAATTAGTTGCACCTGGTGGTCTATTATGTTACTCTTTTCTTCATGATTATACACAATTAACTAACAACTTTGAGCAAAATGGATCACCATGGAGGCATATGCTCAATTCTCCCCTACAATTCCCTTTTCATGTACTTCTTGGGGTAATTTATTCATAAATATAAATAAATAAATTAATTAATATATAAATATATATATAAGTATTGTAAATATATGCATATTTATGTATGTATACGCATCATCATGGAGGCATATGCTCAATTCTCCTCTTCTATTCCCTTTTCCTGTACTTCTTGGGGTAATTTATATATAAATAAATAAATATAAATAAATATATAAATATATACATATATATATATATATATATACTACGTATATATATACGTATCTATGTGTATGCATATATATTTGTTTATATACACGTTTGTGTACATAACGTACATTTGTACAACATAAGAATTTGTATATATTTATGCTTGTTCTTCTTCTTGCCTGTTGCTGCTGCTGCTGCTGCTGCTGTTATACCTTTTTGTGTATATATAAATCCTTTTTATGTATTAATTAATTAATTAATTAATTAATTTGTGTGTTTTTTGTTAATTAGTTTCTTTTTTCCTTTGGAGGGGCAAGTGCTGTATTAGGTTACGAGGAAGATTTACATAAGGCAATAAATAGTCATAAAAAGAATTGGCGGATGACGGAGGCAGTTAGTTCTGTACAATTTTATGATGATTTTATTCAATTTAATGAATATTTATATGCACAACCTTCTTCTTTTGGTATTACTCACAATATTATGCAAAAAATTGCACAAAAAAAGGTCAGTAGCAACAGCAACAGTAGCAGCAACAGCAACAGTAGCAACAGTAGCAACAGTAGCAGCAACAGAGGAAAGGTTATATACCTCTTAATCCTAATAGAGGGATATATATATAACAACAGAGCACCAGATATCCTAGGGTTTAGGGTTTAGGGTTTAGGGTTTAGGGTTTAGGGTTTAGGGTTTTTGAGGGTTTGTTTGTTACAGGTTAGCGTATTAGCAGTAGGAGGGTTTTGTGATTCTGCAACAGCAAGAGGAGCAATTCGTCTTTTCTCTCATATACAGGAGAATGCACCAGAAACACGGCAAGTAGATAAAGGGTTTAGGGTTTAGGGTTTAGGGTTTGTTGGGTAGTAGTAGTAGTAGGGATTAGATATATATATATGAATGTTTTCCCCCTCTCTCCCTTCCCTATATACCCAACAACTGTTCCTTTTTATTTTCCTTAATAAAACCTACAAAAGAGTACAAAAGGCAGACCAATTGAATCCTTTATTCATCCTCAATATGTATACATGCATGTATGCATGCATACATGCATGTATACACGCATGCACGCATGGATACTTGCACACATGCATGCATGCATGCATGCATGCATGCATGCATGCATGCATGTGTGCATGCATGAATGTGCTCAGTTCTCAATTAATTCTTGGTAATTGGAGTCATGGAGGAAGAAGAAGTTGTGATCCATTTAGCGGAAGTTTTTCTTGTTTTGAAGAAAATCTTTATAAAACAATTTTACGTTTTCTTGATTGCCAATTAAAGAATAAATGTTGGGGAGGAATTCAGCAAGAGGAACCTGTACATTATTGGCAAGTAAGTATATATATATAATATATATATATTTACCTTTATAATGAATATATATATATACTATATATTGTATAGTATTATTATTTATATTTATTTTATTCTCTTTTTTCCTATAGACAGGGACCGGCGAATGGAGAAATGCATACACCTTTCCTCCTCCTAATGTTGAACATTATGATTTGCGGCTGTCTCCTCAACCCTTAGCAACAATGCAACTAAAGGAAGGTAAATTAATTAATATATCTGCATATACACCTGAATAAATATAACAAAATAAGGGAGGAGGTTGCTAAATAGCAGCAAATAGATTAGACACAACATATATACACACACACACACACACATACACATACACACACACACAAATACCCAATGGATATAACCAAGAAAATAACACAAAAAGAAAACAAAGTTACCCTTATTATTGCCACAAAGAGCCATCAAGTTAGGAGGAAGAGAGGGGAAGGGGGGAATGAATGGAGATAGATGAATGGTTGAATGTGTGCTGCTGTTGCTGCTGTTGCTGCTATCGTTCTGTTCTTTTGTATGTCTATATACATGAATACAGAGGCTGAGGATACAATAGTTACTAATCATGATTGGCTAAATAGTTTATTTGAGGTACATGCTCATGGTATTGAGCATACACTGCATGATTTAACACAAAAAGTACAACAATATGCAAATATATTAGAGTTGCAAGAGGAAGCTCGGGTGTCTGCTGAGCTTCTGCGTCTTGATTCCTTAAAAGAAGCAGCAACAGCAGCAGCAACAGCAGCAGCAAATGACAATGATAATGATGATGCTGCTGCAGCAGCAGCAGCAGCAGCAGCAGCAGAATTGGAGGAAACAGCTGCAGAAATACGCAACAGGAGGAGATCTTCCCGTTTCTCTAAACTTCTTTCTGCCTTATTCATCGCTTTTTCTCCACAAAGACAAATAAATAATACAATTAATCTACAGCAACTATTTATTCATGATAAAAATGCATATCTTCTCCAGCATCCAGATACAGAGGACGGTGCAGACACAGAAGCAGCAGCAGCAGCAGCAGCAACTGACGTAGCAACAGCAAATGCACCAACAGGAACAATAACAGATTGTATTAATTCCTGTAGGGTACGTAGTTAGTCTTGTTGTTGCCTTTCTATGGTTTTTGCTGCTCATTTATCCTCTATGTCTCCTTCCTATGCAAGAAAGGAAGGAGCAGACAAAAAAAAACAAGGAAGAATTGTATATAATTGTTGTATATATTTGTATGCTGTTGTTTATTATGTGTATTGAATTCCTCAGGAGAAGAAGGGTTATACAAAAGATAAGGGTTTAGGGTTTGTGGTGTATAAAGTTGAATATCTTTCCTCTAGTGGTGTCTATTCACGATGGCCAATTGCTCAACATCCTTTCCGTCTATTTGTTAATTATGGTAACCGTTTGCTGCAGAGGAAGAAGCAACCAGGATTTAGTCTTAGTCTAGGGGTACCAGCAGCAGCAGCAGCAGCAGCACCAGCAGCATCAGCATCAACAGCAGTAACACCAACAGCAACAGCAACAGCAACACAGGAGGAACAAGAGGATCATCTCCCTCTTAGTTTATATTTCTTTAATTCACAAGATATTCTTGCTAGTCCTCTTTCTTTCTTAACTCTCCCTATTCATAATTCCTTACAAATGGTAGGCAGTGCCTTCCTTAGTCTTACCATTAAGGCCAAACATTGTAACGAAATTTCCCTCTTTGCTTACTTAGAGGACGTAGACATCAACAATGGATTCTCTCATTATGTTACCGAGGCACAGGCAAGTATACATATGCTTTACATCTAGGGTTTAGGGTTTAGGGTTTAGGGTTTAGGGTTTAGGGTTTGGGGTGTTGGGTCTTCGGTATCGGGTCTAGGGTCAGGGGTGTAATAATGTTTAGCAGTCTCAGCTCCGTGTCTGCGGTAGAAAGTTTCTTATCTACTGTCTAGGGTTTAGGGTTTAGGGTTTAGGGTTTAGGGTTTAGGGTTTAGGGTTTGTGTATAGGTGCTGGCTTCGAACCGTCCTTCAGAAATTCGCGACGATTTGCCTGTTGGAAGTTACGGGCGGGTAGTGCGAACATTCTTTAGGGCGGACCACAGACCTATTGAGGGTATGCATGCAAATAAACTGTTTCCTTATAAGGGTTTATTAGGGTTTAGGGTTTTAGGGTTTAGGGTTTAGGGTTAAATGCATGATGAATTTGCCGTTCAAAAGAAGCTCACTGCATGCATGCATGCATGCATGCATGTATGCATGCATGTATTGATTTGTAATTCTTTGGATTTCTTCTTGTTTTTGTGTGTCTGTATGTGCATATATTATACATAATAAATAAATATATATATAAATAAAAAGAAGAGGAGGAAGTAAATGTATCTGTAAACTTTGAGCCAACAGCCTGGACATTCAAGAAAGGACATTCTCTTCGTTTAGTATTAACAGGAAGTGACGTGGATAATTTCCGTCTAATTAATGATAAAGAAATACTTCTTCCTGGTTATTGGACTGTTATTACTAATTCAGCTTTCCTTTCTATTCCTTTATATACAGATAAACATATTTATCCTATTAATAAGGAGGAGTAGACAGCATTATTATTATTATTATTATTATTATTATTATTGTTATTTATTATTATTATTATTATTATTATTATTATTATTATTATTATTATTATTATTCATCCCTATCTTCTTTTCTGTTTTTATACACCTCTTCTGTGTATTCGCATAAACATGCAACAAAGGATTAATGCCTTGTACATGTATATATGTATATAGGTGCATATTATTGTCCTTTGTGTTAATCTTTTTATATTTCTGTGCATGCAAACAACATTAGGATAAGTAAGAAGAAGAAATAATTGACTGTCTTACACCAACCCCCTGTTGTGCAGCCCCAACAGGGTCAGCTGCATGCAACGCATGCAAGTGCCTATATTCTTGCATAGATGAATATGTGCATATATATGCATATAACCAATAAATTGTATCCTCTTGTATGTGTTAATTTATACATATTAAGAACAAGCCTGTGGATAAGGAAGGGAAGGGCTAGCAGCAGCAGCAGCACATGCATGCATGCAGCGCAGCAAAAGAAGAAGAGGTAAGGATCTAGACAGAAAGAAGTATTTTTTCGTGTTTTCCTCGCTTATACTTGTTAATAAGGTGTATATATATACATAAATATATAAATATATACATAAATATGTAAATATATACAACTTATGTATATATACTACCTCTCTCCCCCTCTTCTCTCTTCCCTATGAATTTGTTTGAATTTTTTCGTGTTTTTTGCATTCGCCTGACGGCCCGCCGTTCCTCCAGTAGCTGCATTTTATTATTTTTATTCTTTTTTATTCTTTTTTATTCTTTTTTATTCTTTTTTATTCATTAATATGTTTTTTTTGTCTTTTTTTTATTTGTTTTAACATAAAAACAACAACAAACTTTCTTCTTGGGTAAGTTTGTGTCATATATATACACAGGAACAATTGTACATCTGCATGCGCATGCATTAGATAGGGTACCAATAAGCCAATCATTTATATCTTATAAAGATAAAAAAATATTTACTGTATAGGGAATTAGCCATTACGGATAATATATTAGTATTTAATGGGCATAAAAGGGTATACTATGTTCTTGCATGCACACGGGTAGATTGTACACAAAAGTTATATTTAATTGAACAATTGATAACTATGATGATAATAAGAACTAATATAACTCCCTTCCTTTATCTTATACAAGGAGGAGGAGTAGTGTTAGCGGTAATAAGGAAAAAGTACTCAATAAGAGAGTTCCTTAGTTGTAACTGACCTCCTTCCTTCCTCTTCATGCGTACTGCGCTCAATGACGAAACAAAAAGGAGAAAAGAGAGGCGAGGCGGCCGGCACTGCGTAGTAACACAACTTGTTGCAACTAAGGGTGGAGGAAAGCCCCACATATAAGAACACATTTATAAGCCTTCTTAGCTATATAGATATTGCAGACAATTTATACATGCATTTATTCGCATACTATTTGCCCAATAAGAAAGAATAAGGGCAAATATGCACAATTTATACAGATTTACCTGCACATACAAGACTGTACAACACAGAAACAACCCTTGTGGCTGTCTGTGTACAAGAGGAAGGAGGACAGTGTTACGTAAGGATCTGTATTTCCTGAAATAATTTATTTATGAATTTATAATAAATTACTAGTAATTTAAATTAATAAATTAATAAAAAAGGTAGAAAGAGAAAGGAGATGGATAAGATATGCATGCATGCATGATGAATTCATGAACAGGAGCTGCGGGGCTGTGGTGTTACATGCACCCCAACAATGCAGCAGCGTAGTTGACGAGAAACAAGAAAGAAAGGAAAGCGGGAAGATTATGTGCCTTTGTCCTCCTTTCTTTTCGGTTATTGTTTGTTTTATTGGGTAAAAAGACCGGCAAAGATGGTAAGACTGATGATTATTCTCCTATTTACCGTGGGGAGTATACTGACTACTCATGGTTGCAGTACAAGATATGAATCTTTGTTGATGAATTGATGATTTTGACCGTTTCTTCGATGAATTAAATCAATTACTTGTTTTAATTCAATTATTTATCATATATTTTATTAACATCTAATGAGTGGGGCTTTTATTTCCTCTCTTTTCCCGCTGACGGCAGAAGGATTCGTTTCACCCCACGGATGCATGCTGCGGGGCTGCGTTATTTTTTACAAGATTTGCCTTTTCTTTTTGTATATTTATATTTAATTTATTTAATTAAATAAAGGATTATATAGGCTTTACAGCCGCAGTCGTTATTGTTGCTGTTTTGTTGCTTACTCAAGCCTACACTCCCTCGAGGCGGCCTTGTTGCATCGGCAGCAGTTAATGGTGTATTATTGCATGCAGCGTTATTCTCGACGTTTTTTTCTTTATTTTTCTTCTTGTTTATCTCTCAACTACGTGTATAGTGGCTATAAGGGTATAGATTAGTGACCTTTCTTCTCTGTGAATGGGTTTTGTTTCTACTAGGGTTTATTAGGGTTTATTAGGGTTTATGAGGGTTTATTAGGGTCTATGTGCGTGTATTTTTTCGGGTGTATGCGCAACAGAGTTCATTATATACGGGTATACAATTATAATAAGTATATATAATTAATAATTTATATTTATTTCTTCTTTTTTTCCTCCATGCAGGCGCGCGGACCAAAGAAGCACATGAAGCGGCTTGCCGCCCCTTCCCATTGGATGTTGAATAAGATAACAGGACATTATGCACCAAGACCCTCTCCTGGTACCCATTTATACCCTTTATTTATTTATTTATTTATTTTATTTATTTATTTATTTATTTATTTATTTAATTTATCTATAGTATTCCTTGTTTAGTTCTGTCTTTTTATGCATAAGGATGTATACATGTTAATATAAGATGTGTACATTTATATTGATGATTTCCTTTATTTTTCTTCTTTTCCCCCTTTTCTTCTTCTTATAGATAATAACAATTATATATATTGTATAACTTTTGTGTATTTATTGTATAATGTATGTGTATGTACTGTATTTCTTTCTCTTTTCTCCTTATATATATATAATATAAATAATAAATACATCAATATAATCTTAATTAAATAAATAATATTTATTAGTATATATATATATATAATATATATATATATAT
>NW_013563484.1:4893-7393 GCF_000499605.1 Eimeria maxima | reverse complement strand
TCATAAAAATATAATTATTTAGTACATACACTCCCAGCCTGCTGCTGCTGCTGCTGCTGCAGCAAACTGTTGCTGCTGCTGCTGCTGCTGCAGCAAGCTCCTGCTGCTACAACAAAGTTGCTGCTCGTTGCAGCATTTACGTAGATTGCCTTCCCTAAGCCTCTGTGGCTCTGCATGCGTTGCTGCTGCTGTTGCTGTTGCTGCTGCTGCTGCTGCAGGGGGAGCCTTTGCTGCTGCTCCACGCTGCGGCTGCAGTAGTACTGCACGTGATAACGGTTGTGTTTGCTGCTGCTTCTGCATCGTGCTGCTGCTCCTGCTGCTGCTGCTGCTGCATCCTGCTGCTGCTCCTGCTGCTGCATCCTGCTGCTGCTGCTGCTGCTGCTGCTGCTGCAGCAACAGGATTAAGACGCCTTACGTAGAGAGGACCATCCTCCTGTGCGTCTGACCATTCCCGAATCAGGCAGCTTGCTGCTGCTGCTGCTGCTGCTGCTGCTACTGCTGCTGTTGTTGCTGCTGCTACGGCTGCTCTTGCTGCTGCTGGAGCTGCTGTTTGTGTTGCTGCTGTTTGTGTTGCTGCTGCTGCTGTTGCTGCTGGTCCTGTTGTTGCTGCTCCTATAGCTCACCGTGCTGTTGCTTTCACTGTGTGCTGCTTCTTCCCTTCGCTGCTGCTGCTGCCGCTGCTGCTGCTGCTGCTCCTGGTCCCGTTGCAGCCTGTGGTGCTCTTGCTGCTGCTGCTGCTGCTGCCTTGCTCTCCGTGCTGCAGACAGCTCAGAGACACCATGAGGTATTTCTATATTAGGCTGGGCCTGTCGCATGCTGCTGCTGCTGCTGCTGCTGCTGCTGCTGCTGCTGGTGGTGCTGGTGGTGCTGGTGCTGTTCATGTCTTTGCTGCTTCTTTTCCTGGTGCTGCTGCTAGTACTGCTGCTGCTGCTGCTACTGCTGTTGCTGCTGTTGCTGCTGCTGGTGCTGCTTCGTTTCCTTGTTGGAGACATTCCTTGTTCATGCCCACGTGGCGTATTGCTGCTGCTTCTTCTCTTTCTTGCTGCTGTTGCAGCAGCAGGAGCAGCAGCAGGAGCAGCAGAAGGACTTGATGATTCACTATCTTGCTGTTGCTGCTGCTCCTGCTCCTTCTCCTGCTGCTGCTTAATTTGCTGCTGCAGTTGCTGCTTATATAGCTGTATATTTGCTATATATGTTTGTTTATGCATAGCAGCAAAAAAAGCATTAATATCTTCTTTTGTTGCTGCTCTTGTAGACCACTGCTGCTGCTGCTGCTGCTGCTGCTGCTGCTGCTGCTGCTGCTGTTGCTGCTGCTGCCCTTGTTGCTGCTGTTGCTGCTGTTGCTGCTGTTGCTGCTGCTCAACATATTGTAATACATCAACAGCAGCACCAGGTACAGATTTAATAAAGGACAGCAGCCGCTGCAGCAAGCTGCTGCGCTGCAGCAGCAAACTGTCTCCTATTAACCATAAGGCCCTTCTTGCTCGAGTAAGAGACACATTCAATCTTCTCTCGTCTGCAACAAACCCTAGACTACGGTTCCTTCCTCCTCCTCCTCCTGCTGCTGCTGCTGGTGCTGCTCTTGCTGCTCCTGCTGCTGATGAGGAGGATTGGGCTGATCCTCCTGATGATACTGATGATGTTGATGTCCCTTTTGCTGCTGTTGCTGCTGTTGCTGCTGTTGCTGCTGCTCCTGCTGCTCCTGCTGCTCCTGCTGCTGCTGCTGCTGGTGTGTCTATTGATGGTTTAGGTAAGCTAAATATATCTAATGGTTGCTGCTGCTGCGCTGCATCTGCTTCCCCTACACCCCATGCCCCACACCCAGCAGCAGCAGCAGGAGCATCTTGCTGCTGCTGCTGCTGCTGCTGCTGCTGCAGTGTGCCTGATCTAACAAAGGAGACAATAATAATTTCTTTCTCTCTTCCTTGGTATGCATCTACTGTATCTATCTCTGGCAAAGGAGACACTTTTGTCTCCTTAATAAGAGACAATAATAGATCTACTTGTCCCCTATAAGGGGATATAATACCTACATCTGCTAAGGATAGTTTCTCCTCTTGCTGCTGTTGCTGCTGTTTCTCCTCTTGCTGCTGTTGCTGTTCATTTTTATCCCTGTTAATGCTCTTGTGCTGCTGTAGTTGCTGCTGCAGCTGCTGCTGCAGCTGCTGCTGCTGCTGGAAGGATTTATGCAGCAGCAGCACAAGTTGACGAATAAAGTATGCCTCTCCTTTGTTGCAGTAGGACATTCTTCCTGCTGCTGCTGCTGCTGCTGCTGCTGCACCTCCTCCTCCTCCTCCTGCTGCACCTGTTGCTCCTGCTGCACCTGCTGCTGCTCCTGCTGCTGCTGCTTCTGTGCTGCGTATATGGAAGAAACGTAGGGGAGCAGCACGAAAGGGAGGAGGGAGGTGTCTCCTTATTAATACATTTCTTGCTGTCTCTAATTTATTATTATAAAATACACGTGCCTATATATATACATAAATAAAAAAAAAAAAAAAAA
>NW_013563483.1:6053-9653 GCF_000499605.1 Eimeria maxima | reverse complement strand
GTTCTAGCTCCCAAACGCAAGACGGTATATGCACAACAGGGAAATGTGCTTAGTGATTCCAAGCAAACGCCACCGCTAACATGCAGGCAAAAGCCACGTTTGCCTGTGGTCGCCGATGCATGTGCACAAAATCCACGTCCCCAGAGGGACCCCAAAAAGTACGCTACACTTGTGTAAAGGGGCGGAACGCTAGTCTCACGGTCTTAAACGCGGCCGCAGACTGCCAAATTGACGGTGTGGCCCGCCCCGCATGTATCCGTATGCCTGAGCTACCGGTCGACTGATACTTACGCCACAGCGCCTCCGCTATTTCACACTGGAGGGTGGTCTACTGTTCCTTTGCGATCGGAGAGCAAGCAGCAGATAACAGCCTTCCGCACACATGTCGAAATGCATCGTGTGCGAAAGGGTAGCAAGTCAGTGGAACACACGATCTGTTCCCCACGTAGCCCTATCCTGACAAAGGTAACACTAGCAATTGCTGATTGCAAATAGTTGAGAGCCGCAATGGGTTCATAAACCCAGTGGGGAAGCATATAGGAATAAAAGGCGGTTGCAGAAAACACGCTACTGCGGATATGTCATGGTAGGCCTAAGCCTGGCGTACTCCCTGACGAACGAGCACTTCGCTAGGCCGCTTTTTGGTGCAACTTCGAAATCCTGCAGCGCCTTGGCGGCTAAGTGTCCTCAAACGAACAACGCCTCAGCCACTATGAAGGCCGCAAATCGTGGTTCCGTACTGCCTTTAAGCACACCACCCTGAATCATGGGAGACGGACCCATTCTTGAGGTGCTCGTTTACCATCATCGAGTAAGCGAGAGACTCCTGTTGCTCCCGCAGCGCACCATTATTTAGTGGCGACATACTCCGGTTACGCAGCTCATTCGCAAAGCTGGTGGCAGAACTTGACGTGCATTTTTAAACTACCAAACTGGTGGAGCGTGAGAACTGAAACGAGGAACCATTGGACAATTCGCCTGTTTTGCCGTGATTCGCCCACTCCACCGCATCAAGACATTACACGTGTTTTGGAACAGGACTCCCGACACGCAGAGACACATCCATGATCTTCACCGACGGGATTGAACTGTGCTTGTCAATCCCAAGGAAAGGCGGTTTCCTCACATGCACTGCTCAGGATGCAGGTGAAACGGTGTTAGCTTATGAATTACCCCAAAAGGCGGTGCAGATTAATTCACTGCAGTGGGTCACACAAGCCAAGTGGCTGCATGTGTGTGAAATACGCGCGTATTGCCAGTCGTACGCTCTGTTGTGGTTTCGAGCATTGAAAGCCCCACTGTGGCAGAGGGTTTAACTCCTCGACAGATGAATAGTATGCCTAATTGCCAACAGGGCTGAGGCATATGTGACAGTGAGTGCACCGGCATAACATTCGCAGATCATCTGCCGCGCATTCCTGGTCGCATGGTATTCTGAGCGCAACTCCCGTGAGCACGCAACGGAAATTGTGCAAGGTGTGGTCGGTCAGCCGGCCGGTGAGACCCACCATCTGCTCGCATAAGCAGCACAAAGTTGGGCTTTCTAGTAATCACACGAAACGTCTCTATATGTGGCAAGCACGGATGAGCAACAGCGCATGTGGACTAACCAAAAGCATTCGGAAACGGTTGAGTATCTCTAGCGAAGGTGCGTTGGTCAGGCAATCGGCCTGCGGGGCTGGTGGCGTACTGCCTGCGTGCACAACCGGCAGGAAATCCGTACCGTGCAAGTCGATAGTTCCACGCCTTCTACTTTAAAGCGAGCAATGGGACCACGGCTCGAATTAAACGGGACCACTACAATGCTCAATAATGGCAAAATGTTGCGACATCCGAGTATGCACCTCTCGCAGCAGACCTCCCTGTCTCATCTGCTTCACAAACATGCAAATATAGTCATAGGACGTCGCCTTGAAAAGTCGTTCTTCCCGTTCGCTAAGGCTGTTAACCGGTTGACAGGCCAAGTACCCAGATGCGTGGTTGCGTGTTTCAGCAGCTCATCTTAGACTTCCCTTACAGCTGGCATATCATAGCTCCTTCCGTGCGAGGTGTCTGTCGCTGTTAGCAAACCTTAGCATGCTTGGGCATCGCAGAACGATGTACACGAATGTGTATTCAGGCGGTACCATAAGGATGCATTCAGTCAGTGAGGAGAAAGTGCCCCGTCGTGCAATAGAGCTAGATCTTTCCGTTTCGTACTGCCTGAATGCATCGAGGGGAGATGTGTAAGGGGGCCCACGCGTGAGGCTTCTGTGCGCCACAGGCAAACGAATCGGCAATGCATCAGCAGCCTTGAGGTATGCTTTATCGCTGAAAGCAAGCTAGAAAGGGTACTGAATGACTCTGTTTATTACTTTGGATTCTAGTTTGCTCATCCACCGAATTTGACTAGAATCCAGAGCAATAAACAGTTAGGTGTACTAATGTTCGCAGTAAGATAACGTTATGTGGCGGCCTATCACTTACTCCCTAAGCAATGTGGGCACAAAGTTGTTCTCCCAGCTCTGCTGTCCATTTTTCATCGCCGCAGTCCACTGGATGTCCTTTGAAAGTATTTATTAGTTGCCAAACTGGTGCCAAACGAGCCGTACAATCTAGTCCATTGTATGGTATAAACGAATAGGCTATCAGCCGCACGGCTAATTGCGATTCCCCGTTAATCTGTGCTCTCTACGCATCCCCCAAAGGGTCACCTACATCAGCAAACCTCTGCATGACACTGCACGCATGTACACGCATGCCATATGCGGCCTAAAGCATGCTAATGACACTCGACATACAATCTGGTTATCGTCTTACTCGTGATTGGGAGTCAAGCTCAAGAACCTCACGCCAAGCATACAACGCGTAGAATCATGTACAGTTTCCGAGGCTAAATGCTATCCTTTCCAGATACTATGGAAGGAAATGGTATCTTATTGTACTGCAACGATGGGGCACGTAACCAGATTGTATCAGGCAATACTTCCGTGGGAAACTGCGGCGGCCAGTATTCAACGCGTCTTCATCCCTCGAGAATTACTCACCGCCTTAAAGACAGCATGAATTTGATTGTGGCAACGACGTCCAGCCATGGCACTTTCCGGAGTTTTTTCACCCCCAATTGTTCTGTGCCTGCAAAAGACACAGCAATCCATGTACCTATGTCCAGATAAACGGACCCAATAATTTACGCAACATGCTTGACGCGTGCTGGGCGGCAGCACATACCCGGTTAAGAAATTAACTGTCACAAATAAATTGCCCCCTGTTCAATTCCAAACTAGCTCGGCAGCATGCAAACTTCATTGCATGTGCTGGGATGTAACGGTGTGTCGTGCGTTGTATTTATCCACTTGTTCACTCACTCCCTGTTTATGCATTTGTACAAACAAGCGACGCGTTCGCCTGAGAGAGGAATCCAAGTGCCCCCAATTGCCATGCGGTTGCTAACCTAGGAGGCAATCCGTGAAGTTTTGTTGAGTCTCCCCAACTCATCGCCAATACCACACTCGATGGCTCGAGTAGAAGCAGCCTTAACGTACAGCCTGTTCCAAGGCAATAACAGCAAGGAAATTACTTCCTGCTGCTCTTTGCGAAAAGTGCCAATAAACACGTTAA
>NW_013563483.1:0-5953 GCF_000499605.1 Eimeria maxima | reverse complement strand
ACAGCAAGGAAATTACTTCCTGCTGCTCTTTGCGAAAAGTGCCAATAAACACGTATTCCACGGAAGCAAGCAATCTGGGTCGCCTGCGTACACCCTGCAACGATCCAAATTCACGCAAGGGCCCTGGGAACGATCCAATCACTCTGTTGCCAGGAACGAGAGATGCAGGCAGGCGCTCTGTAGGGCACGAAATTCGGTGACTCCGTCGCCACTCAGGAGGAGGGCGAAGTGCTCTATGAGCGCACATCCAAGATTGGATCACAGCATTTGCTGCAGAACAACAGACGTCAAGCACAACTAGCATGGAGCGAAGGTAGAGTTCTGAAGTCTGAACAATTATGAGGAGACGAGGACATATTCAACGGGATGTTTTCCAGACGCGGAAGTATGCCAAGGTGGATGTACAGGCAATGGAAAGGTTCCTTCGAATCGCTAGACACCGCCGACAATACAGTGGTAAATCGTCCTGAATCAACTGGCAGCGTCCGGCTCCTCCAACGACCTACGTCAACGAACAAAAACTTCATCTATACGCACAAGCTAAGTTCGCGCACAATACGCAGGTAAGCATATTCGAGTAAGAGAAAGGTGCGGTGACGTCCTAGCCAATTGTAGGTAGCAGAGTCCTTCACCCTGTCTATGGAGGCTGGAAACCTGTTCCGCCGTATTCTCCCGCTTGCCCGGCACCACACTAATCCTTCGAACTTCAAAGCGAAACCTACGAACTGAAACGGTGGCGGCAAGAGCAATGAAGGCAAGGGTGAATTAAAATTCGCCACGATGTCTTTACACTCGTGGATATATCTGCAATTTGCCAAGTAAGCAAACAACTAACTAAAGCGTACGTCAGCACCACAAATAGGGTGGGTATTTTAATGCGAGGGCAAACCATTCTGTTCCACGCACGATCTGATATGGTCCAAGTGTCACGTGCCTGCTTGGGGCTTGGTGTTGATATCAGTGCAGTTTTAACTATCGGCTAGACTACAGCTGTGGGCTTTCGTGTTTTGCGCCACCCTACTAGGACTGCATGCTTCAATATACTCCGTTCGCAAGGGATATATGGGCTTAAACAAGATTCGCTCACAGCCTACAATCAACCGCAGTCGTAGTAGTGTTTTGCCCAAGTTCGAATCAATTTGTGCGTGGATATAATCTCAGACCAAAACCCCTGTAGAATCTACCCACGAACAAACAAACGAATTTGCGCAAGACCAGTAACGCGTCGCCGAAGTCTCAGTTTACTATCGAGACTGCGATACCATCACTAGACAGCTTGGTACGTTGTTACCCCCAGTCTTGGTTGCTAAGCACACTTTTGTGCATTGACGATATGCAGTGTTCCGCATCAACGCATACCCATGGCAGAACAGAAACACCAATCTGGCATCTTCTCATGACGAGTTGATGCAAAAGCATTTCCTTATTTGCTGTTGTGCCCAACGGCGCAGATGTCCTTGCTACAACCCCTCTGTCGTGTTGAAGAATTCCATGTCTATTGATATTCACTGCAATGCCTTGTGGTCGCAAGTGGACCCTGAGGCAAACTCACTGCCTACATTCGGTTACGTTAGGTTCCATGCTCTAACGCTACACTCAACTACACAGGATCGTGATATGCACCCGGAACTGATATTGGTTCTAGTCGGGTCTTCGGGTACTAGTGTGCTGGTCTACGAAGAGGCTAAAAGCAGCTCTGAAGTCCAACGGAACCGTATGTTTGTATGCAATGCCAAACGTGTATTATATCGTAAGCTTCGTTTCTGGCGACACTCGGCAGCCTCTGCCAAGCACAGCAGGAACTGCGTTTTTCACCTACGCGATTCTTAGAATTGCGACTCACCTAAACTCTGATCAGTCAGCCATGTTCAGTGCAAGCAATTAGGCCAAAGTGATTGCTACACGCTTCTGGCAATGCGGAAGAAAGCATACTGGCTGTGGAGTTGTCGCAGTAGCTTTGAAAATGGGAAGCAGCAAGCTCCATGGAAAGCGCGCTTCTTGTGTGCATCCTTACTTTCCAGTCGCGCTGGCAACTCCAAGCAGTTGGACTACAGAAACTAGAGATATGCTCCATGGCGGCAGTTTGCATTCAGTTCAGCTAGATGCACATGGTTCCCGACAAAGAGACCTAGATGTATTATGACGAGATCAACTAGCTGGCCTAGTGGATGCGCCTCTCACTTTCTGGTTGAGGCACAGCGCCCCGGCAGCGGAAGGGAGAAACGCACTTTCTTTTAGCATCGGCACAAAAGATTCTAGACTCTAACGCAAGTGCTGGATCCACAAGGACACTTAGCGGTAGAGGATCCGCCACACCTGAGGTGAAAGTGCCTTTTGAAAGCTGAAAGGGGACTTTTCTACAAGGACGCAAAAACTGACGAAACCATAAGCAAGCTGTCCCGTAATATAATGGTATCGCCGGGCGACCCCAGAACAGTTGCTACCAGGCCTCGAAGAAAGCTCCAATGAAAGTCAAATTCTCAGGCGCATATCTCTAAGTCAAAGCAAACTTACTAGCTGGCAGTTTAGGGGAACTGTGCTGCGAACTAACTTCTTGCTCCCTGGAGTCGGCATACGCCACACTGAAATAACGTCAACCGCTCACGTTCATCAGGGTACGAAGGAAAACGTACTAGCTGGCAGTTTAGGGGAACCGTGGAGCCAACCTATATATTAGAAGTGCTGAATTCGCTAACGGATACCCCCAGTTGTTGCAATTGTACCAACTATGGACGGGTACATATTTTGCGAAAGTAATGTAGATATGGCATGAGGATTTTACGTTATACTCATGAGGGCGCACTTTCTGGGTCCATTGTGTTTCCATAGCCTGCATTTGCAATCCGTAAAATAAGCTATCCACGCTCCTAGCAGGTGGTCACACCTTGGGCACCTTGCACGCAGAAGATCGAAACTCTCAACTCTGTGAGCTAGTGGGATCGGCTGTAGCAGCTTGACGCACCCGCTTCAAACCCACGTAATTCAGGATGGCGGATTGCTAACGTTTGCAGCCAATTATCTTCCTGCACATATGCCTTTCAGGCACAGGAATCACAATCCGCTGGACAGCCCGAAACTGAACTTTTCTGAGTTTTAACGACTCAAGGCTGCCACCGCCCACCAGAACTAAATCTGCGCAAGGTTACCGGGCAAACCAGGTGTAGCTAACAATCCCATCATTTGGGAGACTCAACTAGAGCCTCCATAGAGCTTCTCTTTTGCCTGTTTTGCTTACCCACTGTACAACCAACAGATATGTTAGTGGATCAGGCGACAAACGCTGAATAATCTGTGTACATAACTTGGATTAGGTATTTGAAATTGCATTGTGATATCCTTATCTGGTATAAGTTGCAGCATACTGTCTGCGCAATTCAATGAGGGTGCTCATCAATGCACGCCTGCGCAGGAAAAAATGCATCGGCTTCTTATGGCGACACGAACGGAGCCAAAATCAAATTCGCCTACTATGGCTGATATTGATGCAACCGTACAACTAAGTAGCATCTGTTGCTGGAGCACTGCGTGCACCTCAACACTGTAAACTGGCTGCCTCTTCAGTGTTCCGGCCAACACTTCAGGTCGCTTTGCACTCAGGTCGCTATGATCTGGATGTGCACAACTCGTGGTCTGGACCTTGGCACATGCATCCTGAAGTCGTTTTCTGGATCCGGGAACGAGAAATCTAAATCAAACATGGAACATCTGTGAGGGTAATGCAGCGCTTCCATGAACTCAGATTTTCGTGTGATTTGGGGTAGATTTCCAGCTTGTGTTGCGTTGTATGCGCTGCAGTACTGTGCGTGTGCATAGTTTGCGTAGTCCATGCGTCCTATCAGCTTCTTCTCTGCATTAGGCGTGCAACGCCAGCCTCCAGGCCGTCAGTTCAGCTACTCCGCATCGTACTCACACCCACATCCGGTAACCTGGGCGGGTAATCTCTCAAAAGCTTTCCCTGTTGATGATCTATACAACGTTCAAAACCAACACACTTAAAAAGGTCGTCCCCTCCTACATTCGGGTACGCGCAAGCCAATGACGCTGGAAAATCATAATTACCCATATCTTTCCCATGCCTTCATGGCATTTGTGAGGTATGGACTACGACTGTACCTGTGCAATTCCCTGCGTTGTTAACCACACGTATCGAGTTCCTGGACACGTCAAGTAGTACTGGAACCTCAGCACGCATCCCGCACTGTCTGCACCGTGTGTCGAGATGCATATTGACCACAGGTACCGTGTAGTGGTACCGTATGCTTTGGACCTGCGGCGCTAACAGTACTTCCCATGGCGAAGGTGAATATTTCCTGCTCCCCAGACAAATCGAACGTTGCGCAGCGCAGTGCATCTGCTCTGGCCAGTAATTGCAGTATACTGGGAGCAGCGCGCGCAGGGTAATAGCAGGATATATGTTAGGCCTGCCCATGGAACTAGTCTTCAAGACTTGGGCACCACTGATCTGTTGGCTATCTGGCCATGCTAGCGTTGTGTCGGCATCATTACCAGGCAGATGCTATGCGTGTACAACCCTGTGGAAGCACGGAATTGGCCTAAACACTCCAGGAATATAGTTTGGTTTCGATATGGCGTTTACCAGAGGCCACGAAACCCTTGTCAACCATTAGCCACCGACCTCACTTCTGGAGTTGGTATTTTACAAACCCATACGTTTGCAGTGCTGAAAGCCCCATCTAAGCCGATATGAAGCTCCTTTGTGCTCATCCGAGTTCTAGCGAACACCGCCGATAAACCACCATTGACCTCTAATGTCACTTCCAGCGCGTGTACCGCAACATTAGCATGGGAGGCATCTCTCCAGTAGGCCGCTATAGGTTCTGGCATTCTACACCAATCACATACAGTGGTTACTGCCAAACGCCCCCTTACCCAGATTCTCTTTGGTCAACTCGTATCCCCGCATTTGCCACCGTTTGCGTCATTTTGCAACGGAAGCATTCAAGAATGACAATTGCCGTACGATCGCCCCGTAAGCGCTTAGGAGGCAGCAGACCGGACGCACGGTTCTACGGTCCGTATGTATATGCCCGAGATACGTCTCACTCCAGAATTTAAATATGCAGTTTGATAATTATCCAGTAGTACTAACTATTATTATGTATACCACCGGAAGCACCAAATCAGTGTGCGGTGGACATAATAGTATCCACCCTGAATGGGGCAAACCTCAAGAGACCCAGATGCCCTTTCACACGAACGAAGTTGCGGCTGACATCATTGGTTCTTTGAAGCGTTACCGGGTGCATGCATAAGTCATTTGGAAAGTTCCGAAGGGCTTTGATGGTAAACGCACATCCTGTATTTGGCGTTGACAAGGTGCTGCGTGGCATTGCCTATCACATACCCTGCAACGCCCTCACCGTATCCTCTAATCCTTCCGATTCGCATGTTTTCCCCACTGGGCACGAGCATCTAGGAGCCGCAACAACAATTTTACGCACGGCAGAAATTTTGAGTATGCACTGATGATGCATGTCCATGTTGCGAAGTCCAGTCCCTAGTCTAGGCTGTGAGTTGCGAGGTTCACAAATGTTCAATTGCTTAATAATATCAGCCGTTCCATCCGACCAGCAGGCCTATTTCATTTTTAGCTAAGCAATTGAACATTGTGGCTACGCAGTATCACAAGCAAGGTTCGGCTGTGCTTTGATTCTTACCCAGACTTGCGCAAGCATGCAGCACGCTACAAAACGCTTTTGCAGCATGGCACAAACTGCGTCTCCAACTGTTGCTTGCGCTTGCGCTTTATGAGCCTTTATAGTATTCTTCGGATATTCCGTGAACTCTACAACACCAGTAGACTTAGTAGTGTGCAATGTTCGCGTACTTACGCATATAGCGAAGACAGTCACCTGAAGCCTTTCTCACAGCTAATGTGCCTCTGTAGTGGCAGCGTGATGTACGTGTACGGCGGATGGTTCCTCGTAGTCGG
>NW_013563482.1:6477-9350 GCF_000499605.1 Eimeria maxima | reverse complement strand
TATATATATATATATATATATATATATATGTATAATAACTTTCCTTAAGATGGAAGAGACCATAGGCTTTTATTAATTCAGGCCCTTTCTTCTGCAAAAAAAAAACAACAAAATAAATAAATAAATAAATAAATAAATAAATAAATAAATAAATAGTTAATTAGTTAGCTAGCTGGCTAGCTGCAGCTGCTGCTGCTGGTGCTCGTTGCATGCATGCATGCATACATTTCCTCTTAGGTTTATCTCCATCTGTTTTCTTAACATCTGTGGGGCCCCAAGAGGCCACGCAGATATGCATGCAGCCCCATTGCTTCTTTCTTTATCTATTGCTGCTGCTGCAGGTGCTGCTGCTGCTGCTGCTGCTGCTGCTGCTGTAGGTGCAGCAGCAGCAGCAGCAGCAGCAGCAGCAGCAGCAGGTTCAAGTTGGAAGACAACTGCAGGATTATTGCCTACAAAGGCAGAAAGAATATCTGCAGCAAAAAGAGAAAAAAACCCTAAACCCTAAACCCTAAACCCTAAACCCTAAACCCTAAACCCTAAACCCTAAACCCTAAACCCTAGCTGACCTCTAGATAGAAGAGTAAGACAATAAGTATTACATCCTTGTTTTATATCTTCTTTCTTGTTATTGCATGCAGCAAAGAGACGAGCATCTATAATAAACATAACAGGAAAATATGCATAAATAAATAAATAAATAAATAAATAAATAAATAAATAAATAAATAAATAACATAATGTATAACTATATAATAATAAAGAATAAAAATATTCTTTATTTTATTATTTTTTATTTAATTAATATTATTTATTTATTTATTGTATTTATATACTTATTTATTTATTTATTTTATTTATTTATTTATTTATTTATTTATTTTATTTATTTTTCTTACCATAAGAAATAAGAAGAGTTGCATAACGACGAATTATTTCTCTAACTGTGAGCTTTTTTTGCTGCTGCTGCTGCTGCTGCTGCTCCTTTGCTGCTGCTGCTGTTGCTGCTGCTGTTACAGAAGCAGCAGCAGGAGCAGCAGCAACAGCAGCAGCAAGGGAGTCAACCTCTGGGCCTAATTCTTTGGTAATAAAAGAAGAAGCAAAGTTGCTGCCTATGCTAGTAGAGCAGCAGACACTCCTCTCCCCCAGGTGTACGTACACCTAAAAAAGAAGTAAAAAATATATAATTAAGGAAAGATTATATTATCGTATTCTTGTTACTTTTATTATTCCTGTTCCCTGTTGCTGCTGCTACTGTTGCTGCTGCTGTTTCTTGCAAGATTGCTGCTGCTGGTGCTGCTATTTGCATGCAATTTACCTGCGGTGCTTTTTGTGTACAAAAGAGAGAGAAGGAAGCATGAGCGGTCCTTCCTCCTGCTGTTAATAATCCTCGTTGGTGCTGCAGGACTGTATTAGGGGGAGAAGCGCATTTTGCTGCTGCTGCTGCTGCTGCTACTGTTGCTGTTGCTGTTGTTGCTGCTGTTGGTGTTGTTTTCTTCTTCGATTCAAATGCTGCAGCAGCAAGGAAAGAAATATATAATTATTATATATAATTACATGGATAAATATAAAAAAGAATACTGTTATTAAAAAGAAAAAGGGATTAATGCTTATAAGAAAGAAGAAAAGAATAAAATTTCTTATTCATGGATGCGTTGAGGTGTATGTACACTCATACTAACCATAGGAAGCGACGGCGAGGCAAGCTGGCGGCAACCAGTACTTCATTGGGTATATATTTATAATTATATTAAGGAAGTAAATCTTTTTTCCTTCATTTATTAATTATATATTGAATAAAAAAGGATATAAAAGAAAGAAATTTCCTCTATTAGGAACAAAGTTGTACAGAAATACAAGCATGCTGACCTCCTCCCCTATTTCTTTGTACACACAAGAGAAGAAACCAAGAAAAGTGCAGCAATATTCGCATAAATAACAATAAAAAGGTAAAATAATTCATAAAATTAACTCATTTAATTTATTTTTAATAAATAAACAAAAAAGAAGAATGTCTTCTTCATGGCTGTATATCTGAACAGGGGGGCCCCCCTGGGGGGCCCCCCTGTACAAGGAGGATGTGCAGCAGGTGTTAAGACACCATAAGCCTTGTATATTTACCTTCCTTATTTTATTATTTATATTTATATTATTTATTATATTTATAATAAGAAGTATGAAGTATAAGAGGGGAAAGGGTCAAACAATAGCAAGAAAGGAAGCAACAAGTCTCACGGCACCAACATACTCTGCATGCATGCATGCACTGATGTATGCATGCATGCGCTGCTGCATGCAGGAATGCCCTGCTGCATGCATGTGTGCATGCATGCGTTTTTGCCTGCATGCATGCAGCACTGTCTATGCTTATAACAATATAAAGTTATTGCATGCAGCAGCGAGGTTTCCCTTTGTGTAGCAGCAGCAGCAGCAGCAGGAGCAGCAACAGCAGCAGCAAATTAAGCAGCAAAAAGATATTAATAAAAATATGTTCCCCTTCCTTTGTCCCTTTGTTTATTAATAAAGTGTTTATTTTCTTATTTATAAGATTAATTATTCTTTTATTTATTAATTATTTTCTTTTATTAATTAATTACCTTTTCTTTTATTAATTATCTTTTTTTTTTTATTAATTAATTATATTTATTATTCTTGCTCATGGTTATCCTTTATATATCTATATGCCTATTAGTAAAGGATCTATAGCTAGCTAGCTAGCTAGCTAGCTAGCTAGCTATCTACTTACCTAGCTAGCTAGCTAGCTAGCTAGCCATAGAGAGGCAGCTAGCTAAGGTGCTGCTGCTGCTGGCAATAAATATATGAGGTGAAGATACACCCGAGCAGCAATTATTTATTTATTTATTTATTTATTTATT
>NW_013563482.1:0-3877 GCF_000499605.1 Eimeria maxima | reverse complement strand
AAAGAAATAAAAAAAAAAGAAAAAAAAAAAGAAAAAAAAATAAATAATATAAATAATATATATAAGGAACAACAAGAAGAAGAAGAAGAAGAAGAAGAAGAAGAAGAAGAAGAAGAAGAAGAAGAAGAAAAAGAAGAAAAAAAAGAAGATATATATACAGCAGCAAGAAGAAAAATAAATATAATTAGTAAATATATACCAGCAGCAGAGGAGCTAGCAGCAGCAATAGGAAGAAAAGATGTATATTTATACATAAAACGTATAAATAAAAATATATTTTATGCAAAAAAAAAAGAAATAGATAATAATATATTATTATTATTAATAGAGGAGATACAACGGGGTGTACGTACACTGCATACAGCAGCAATTGAGGAAGCAGAGCAACTGCAGCAAACATTCAATATTATTACACAAGAAGATTTATTAACAGATAAAGAAGCAGCAGCAGCAGCAGCAGCAGCAGCACAGCAGCATGCAGCAGAATATATAGATCCTTTTATTATAACAATAAAAGAGCAGCAGCAAAGTCTTCTTAATTTGCATGCACGCTTCCATGCTGCGCATGCACGTCTGCTGCATCAGCTGCAGCACGTACAGTACCCTCAGCAGCAGCAGCAGCAGCAGCAGCTAATGCAAGGGCAGCAGCAGCACGTCGAAGGAGAATTATATAATATAAATAAACCTTTATTCCTTGTTGAGGGTATGGATGGTCTGCTGCAGCTAAGTGCAGCAGCAGCAGATCTGCGGTGTATGCGCAGCACAAGTGTACTAAGAGGGAGGCAGCTTGCTGCTGCTAGGGAAGGAAGAAGAATAAATATAAATAATTATAAATTATTATTAATAACAAGAAAAAAAATATTTTATTTATTTAATCAAGGAAATATAGATATAATTAAATTATATAGTTATTTAATTAAGAAAAATAAGGAAAAAAAAGAACAAATAGCAGCAGCAGCAGCAGCAGCAGCAGCAAATGCTTATGATGCAGCAAATGCAGCAAAAATTAGACAAGCAAAAGCAATTAAAAAAAAAGAAGCAGCAGCAGCAGCAGAAGCAGCAGCAACTAATCCAGATGCAGCAGGAGCAGCAGCAGCAACAGCAGATTGGTACGGACAAGAAGGAGAAGAAGAAGAAGAAGAGGAAGAAGAAGAAGAAGAAGAAGAAGAAGTAGATATATCCTTATTAACTGCTGCTGCTGCAGAGAAAGCAGCAGCAGCAGAAGCAGCAGAGAAAGAAGCAGAATCTGCTGCTGCTGTTGCTGCAATTGCTGCAGCAACTGCAGCAAATATTATACAAGCTGAGGAGACAGTAGAGGATATACAGCAGCAATTAGGGGAATATAATTATTTAATTAATATAATTAAGGATTCAATAGATATAGAGGAAGCAGCAGCAGCAGCAGCAGCAGCAGCAAAATTAGAGGAACCTATATATACACAATTAAATAATATTATTAATTATATACATTCCTTATTATATAATAATAATAATAATTATATAAATATAAATAATATAAATATAAATATAAATAATAATATAAATAATAATAAAAAAAAAGAAGAAAAAGAACAAGAAGAAGAAGAAGAAAAAAAAAAAGAAAAAAAAGAAGAAGAAGAAAATAAATTAATTTATTATAAATTAGCTAATGAATTAGCAACAAGAATTGAATTAATAAAAGAAGAAATAAAAGAAACAATAAAAGAAGGAAAAAAATATACAGGTATATATAATGAGCTACACCACCACCAACAGCAGCAGCAGCAGCAGCAGCAGCAGCAGCAGCAGCAGCAGCAGCAGCAGCAGCAGAAAGAAAAAGAAGAAAATAATAATTATATTAATAAACAATTAAAATATGCATTATTAGCTGATTTATTTTTGCGAATAAAAGAGACAGAAAAAATAATAAATAATATTAATAAAGAAATAGAGAGAGTATATACAGCAGGAACAGCAGCAGCAGCAGCAGCAGCACTGCAGCAAACAGCAACAGAAGCAGCAAGAATAATTGAATCTAATAAGGCAATACAATTAATAATTAATAATTATAAATTATATAATTTATTAAATGAGGAAATAAAGGATATAAAAGAGAGAAAAACAGCAGCACTGCAGCAACTGCAGCAGCAGCAGCAGCTCGAACCATACAACAACAACAACCAGCAGCAGCAGCAGCAGCAGCAGCAGCAGCAGCAGCAAGAAAATGATGAAATATATTTAACAGCAGCACAAAAGAAATTAAATAATTTATTTATAAATAATTATAAAGATTGTATAAATGCTTCTTCTTTATGGCAATTTGCTGCTGCTGCTGCTGCAGCAAGAAAGATAACAGAAGAAATAGAGAATTATTCTTATGGTCTTATTCATCTTATTAATAAACATAATACATTTAATATAAGATATTATTATTAATTTATTTTATTTATTTATTTTATTTATTTATTTATTTATTCATCTTTTTATTTCCTCTTCTTCTTCTTGGGGCTGGAATAATGCATGCATACATGTATTTGCATGCATGCATGCATGCATACATATGCATGCATGCATGGGGCTGGCAGCGTGTTATATATATATGTGCATGCATGCATGTATATGGATGCATGCATGCAAATTGATTATGCATGCATAAATATGAATGCATGCATGCATGCAAGAATGCATGCATGCAATAATGCATGCAAATAGATTATGCATGCAAATAGATTATGCATGCAATAATGCATGCAAATAGATTAAGCAAGCATAAATATGAATATACATGCATGCATATGTATGCATGCATATGCATGCATGCGTATGCATGCAAATGCATGCAAATGCATGTAAATATAGATTATATATGCATGCATGAATATATGTATGCATGCATGCATATTTATATGTATATGTATATGTATATACAATGAATATATGCATAATATAAATATGTATTTATATAATAAATAAATAAAGGATAAAAAGGAATAAAAAAAGAAATAAATAAATAAAGGAAAAAAAAAATAAATTAAGGGGTAATTGGGGTGTATAGGCACCTCCTTAATTATTAGGAGATAGCAGCCTCTCTTCTTTTCTTTTCTTTTTCTCTTCTTTTTCTTTTTCTTTTTCTTTTCTTCTTTTCTTTCTTTTTATTTTATTTTATTTATTTATTTTATTTTATTTATTTATGCATTTGTTTTTATTTATTTATTTATTTATTTATTTATTTATTTATTTATTTATTTATTTATTTATTTATTTGTTTGTTTGTTTGTTTGTTATTATTGTTTAACAATGTTGTGGTAGTGCGTGGTAGCTAGATTTGCTGCTGCTGCTGCTGCTGCTGTTGCTGTTGCTGCTGCTGCTGCTGTTGCTGCTGCTGCTGTTGACAGTACAAAGATTTAAATACAATGTTAAATAAACAAAAAATTAATTAATTAATTAATTAATTAATGTATTTATTTATTTATTTATTCTTTTTTTCCTTCTTTTTTTGCTGCGTGCAAAACACAAAGATGTTTATATAGGAAGGATGTTTGTTTATTATATAAAAAAAAAGAATAAATAAATAAATAAAAGAATAATAATAATTAATTAATTATTATTATTTATTTATTTATATATATAGTTATTATTTATTAAGCCGTGAATGCATGCACTTTGTTGCGGTGTATGTACAGCCAAGACAATATATATATATTTATATATTATATGTATTTATTATATATATGTATTTATTTATGTATAAATATATATTTTATATGTATTATATATATGTATTTATATATATATGTATTATTTTATGTATTATTTTATGTATATATATTATATAATAAATAATATATATTATATAATATATATATGTATACATATTATATATATATATATATATATA
>NW_013563481.1:3624-8946 GCF_000499605.1 Eimeria maxima | reverse complement strand
ATTAAAGCAAATATATATATTGTTATAAAGTGTATCTAGGGTTTAGGGTTTATCTAGGGTTTAGGGTTTAGGGTTTAGGGTTTCCTTACGTCACAAAAAGCAACATAATTATCATTTTTATCCTTTCCATAGATAACAAATGGTACAGCCATAAAGAGGGCATCAAATGCTCTTGGAGGTCTTGATAGAATTAATTGAACTTCTTCTTCTTTCCCTCTTATTATTGGACTGTCTCCTTTTTTTTCTCCTTTTTCTATTCCTATAGAGGAAGAAGGAGAAGAAGAAGGGGATATATAAGAAGAGGAAGAGGAAGAGGAAGAGGGAGAGGAAGAGGAGGAGACACCTTCATTAGTAGAGCTGTCTCCTTTATTATTTATTATAGAGGAGGAGGGAGGGGAAGAGGAGGAGGAGGAGGAGGGAGAGGAGGAAGAGGAGACAGTATCGTTATTTTCTTTACTAACACGACGTAATGAGGAGACACCTTCGCTATTTGTCTCTCCTGCTGATCTGCTGCATGCAGGGACTGCAGCATAACTTATTGCTGCTAGCAGCAGCAGCAGCAGCACACGATATGCATGCATCTTGCTGCTCCTCCTCCTACTACTCCTAAGAATATTCCTGCTGCTCCTGCTGTTCCTGCTGCTCCTCCTGCTGCTCCTGCTGCTGCAGGGCTTCTTTATTAAGGAAATATAAATAAAAGATAAACTCTCGGGTGTATGCACGTACACCACAAATAATTTATTTATTTATTTATTTATTTATTTATAGCCAAGGATAAAATAAGGAGAAAAAAAAAAAAGAAGGAAAAAAAGACAAAGAAAAAGACAACCTTTATCTATAAGACAAAAAATGTCAATAACCACAAAAAGAAAACGCCAAAAAGAGGCTGGATCTGCTGCAGTTGCTGCAGTTGCTGCTGCTGCTGCTGCTGCTGCTTTTGCTGCTTTTCTTGCTTGTACAGTTTATTCGATACAGCTCCTGTTGCTGCCGCTGCTGCTGCTTCTGCTGCTCCAGCTGCTGCTACTAACCAGGGACAGCTGGATAGACACCTCTTCTTGCTGCTGTCTGTACGCTAATTATGAGTTGCTGCTGTCTCCGCTTCTGCTGCAGCAGCAAATTCGAGCCCGTGCAGCAGCAGCAGGGGGAGCAAGAATAAGAATAAGGACGTCCTTATCGGACAAATGGACACCTGGGGAGGAGGTAAGAGGATAAAGGGACTTCTGCCTTTAGCAAGAAGCAACAGGAGCAGAAAAAAAAGAATACTTGGTGCTACTGGGGTGTATATACAGCTGAATATAGACCCCAGCAGCGGCCGCTACGCTCCCAGGGTCTAAAAGGAGGTGCAGAGCCGTTGCTGCAGTATAATAAATGCATTAAATAAGAGCAAAGTTAAAAACGATCTTCTTTTACGGTTTATTTAAACTTAATAACAAAGAAAATGGCGAACAAATACCATAAATGGAGCCCTGCTGCTGCTGCTGCAGCAGAAGAGCACCGGTAGCAGCAAACGCCGAGGCGGCGCTCACCTAGGCATGCTACAACAAAAGGTATATTGATTTAATGTATTTATTTTATTTATTTTAATTTATTTAAATATATTTATTTATTTTTATCATTAAATGCACAAAAAACAAGCCAAGATCGCCTCCTCCCCCCGCTCCCTGCCGCTCCCCTTTCATCAAGCCCGTGTGATCCGCAGCAGCCTACTGCTGCTGCTGCTGCTGCTGTTGCTGCTTGCTGCTCCACTATTTGCTTTTTCTATTTATTTATTTAATTTTAATTAAATAATTAAATAAACAATTTAATTCTTTTTCTTATTTTTATTTAATAAGGAAGAGCAGCAAATACATCTGCAGCACCAACCCCACGCATAATAGATTCATTATACACTATATATATATGTGTAAGCAGCAGCAGCAGCAGCAGCAACAGCAGCACGATCCAGCAAAGACGAGACAATCGATTGCTTCTACCTAATAAATATAATTATATATAAAAAAAAGCAGCAAATAAATAAATATTCTTATAAACCGTATATATATATAACTAATAGACACAGGAGTGTAAATGTATTTATTATTAATTATTTTCTTCTTTTTTTTCTTTATATAACTATTAATTACTTTTATTATTATTTATTTATTATTTATTATTATTACTAATATAAATAATTAATTTATTTAATTATATTTGTCCTAGATCTATTTTATATAACTATATTTCTCCTTCTTTGTCCTATTTGTATTTTTTTGTGGGGTTTTTGTTATTTTGCTGCTGCTGCTGCAGCAGCAGCAGCAACAACAACAAATGCTGCAGCAGCATGTAAGGGATAGAGAGAATGTCTCTCTTGTGTCTCCTCTCCTCTTATTAAGTAGCTATAAGTCCCTATGTAAGTAATATACTAATAAAGGGACAGAGGAAAGGAGACACAAGGAGACAAAAGGAGACAAAAAGAGACAAAAGGAGGCAGGAAAGAAAAAAGGAGAAAAGAAATGAATAAAAAGATTAGTATAATATTTATAAATAAAAAAAAAGAAATAAAATAGCAATAAACAAACAAGCGTCAAGGATTAATTAATTTATTTATTAATTTATTAATTATTAATAAGTAAAGTAATTAATTAATTAATTAATTAATTAATTAATTAATTAATTAATTAATTAATTAAATTAATTAATAAGTTAATTAGTTAGTAATTAATTAATTAATTAAATAAAGAAACTATTTGTCTGTCTGCATGTCTCTCTTTCTTTATATTTATTCATCTGTTTGTTTGTCTCTCTTTTTGTCTATTTGTCTCTCTTTTTTTTTGTCTCCTTTTATGCCTGTATCTGTCTCCTTCTCTCTCCCTATTTGTCTCCTTTTTTGTCTCTTTTTGTCTCCTTTTTTGTCTCTATTTGTCTCTATGTGTTATCTGCCCTACAAAAAAAATAATATAATTAAGACATTATATTATATTATATATATAATATAAATAATATAAATAATAAATAAATATAATAAATAATATTTGTATATTTATTTTGCGGTGTACAGACACCTTATATATAACGCCATTAATAAAATAATAAATTAAATAAATAAAAAGAAGAAGAAATAATAAAATAAAAGGAGACAAAAAAAAAGGAGACACTTAGTTATTGTCTCCTCCTATTAAAACTATTATTTGTTTGTTAACAGCTGCAGCAGCAGCAAACAAATAAATAAATAAATAAATAAATAAATAAATAAGAAAATAAAATAAACAAATATATAAATCATTATAAGGAGACAAAAAAGGAGACAAAAAAGGAGACAAAAAAAGAGACACAATAATTGTTTCCTTTGTGTCTCCTTTTTTCCCTTTTCCCCAATCTATACAACTTCACAGACAAAAAAAAACGCCCTGCTGCTGCTGCTGCTGCTGCTGCATCTATTTATCTTTGTCTTTTTTATTTATATTATCTTTTTATATATATTTATTTCTTATAAATATTCTTCTGGTGGTATTTGTTCAGACGTATTTGCTGCTGCTGCTGCTGCTGTCTCCTCATTTGCTGCTGTTTCTGCTGTTCCTTCTGTTGCTGTCTCGTCTATACCTCCAGCTGCTGCTGTTAATATTGCTGCAGTTGTATTCTCAGTTGCAGTACCTCCATGAGCAGCCTCACCAGCAGCACCAGCACCAGTACCACCACTACCACTACCAGCAGCAGCAGCAGCAGCAGCAGCAGCAGCAGCAGCTTCAGCCTCAGCAGCAGCAGCAAGCCTATCTCTTACATTATGACTAATTCCTAACTCATATGCATATATATTAAATTGTCTCCGATCGGAGAGGGCTCGAATTATCGCTCCAGCCGGCCAGCCAAAATCTCCAGGATTTTTTTCGTCTCCAAATTCGGCTAAGTCCGAACCGGTTTCGACTCCTCCACCAACCATTTTTTCGGCTAAGTCCGAACCGGATTCAACTCCTCCACCAACCCGTTTTTCGGCTAAGTCCTTTTTCTTAACAATTTCATCTACTCCAACTCTCAAATTTCCAACAGGTTTTTCGGCTAAGTCCTTTTTCTTTATACTTTTTTCTCCTCCTCCTCCTCCTTTTTCTTCTCCGACTTGGCCAAAATTTATATTTTTTGTGTATTTTTTTTCGTCTTTTTTTTTGCTGATTCTTTCTTCGAGTATTTTTTTATTGAAATCTTCTGTGGCGAATTGTATATTAGATGGATGAATTTTATTCATCATTAATAGATTTAATAATCCATAAGAATAAGATAATTTGAAGCAATTCTCTATATTCATATTAGTAACATGTATAGCAGCAGCAGCAGCAGCAGCAGCAGCAGGATCATCCTTAACCTCCTTAGGTAATTCAATTTGTCGTATAAGAGACCCATCAGGCCCCCTAATAATAGGAGCAGCACAATATTTAGTTGCTGCCTCCTTAAGGAGACAAGGATCTCCTTTATAGTCCTTAGGTAATAGATTTAGTGCCTGTAGATCCATAATTGGACCTACTAATGCCTTACCTGTAAGAAGAAAAGGAGACTGTATAGATATAAATTCAAATATTTGCTTAATTGTATCAAATCCTGTATAAGAAGCTTCCTGGTTAGCAGGAAGAGGAAGAGGAGGATCTAATAATATATTATGTACAGCAGCAGCGCATGCATTAAATTTACCTGTACCTTTTATATATATACATCCTTTTATAGATAATCTTTCTTTTATTGATTTATCTGGATTTATACCAGCAGATAAACAAGATAAATAATTTATTAATTTCTTATTTATTTCTTTATTAGTAGATGTACAATAAGAAGCAGCAGGATATATTCTTTGTTTTTCTTCTTCCTTAGATACAGATACTATATTATTATTTATATTATTATTTATATTTATATTATTATTTATATTTACCTCCCCTGTACTACATTCTTGTATATATCCTATAGGTAAACAAGGATTCATACATATACCCTTATTTATATTCATAGGGTTACTACAATAAATATTATATAATATACCTATAGCACTAGTGGCACCTAATTGCATAAAAGAGGAAGAAAATACATCTATATTAGGGAAATTAAATTTATTTCCTCCCCCTTTTCCTCCTCCTCCTCCTTCTTCTTCTTCGTCATCTTCTTCTTCTTCTTGCTCATTTATATATCCTTCTTTTATTAGATTAATTATATTCATAAAAGAAGGAACTTTATCTATATTATATACAGGGAATACTATTTGCATAGATGCCCCCCCTACCTCTATTATACTAGTAAGAGATTGTTCTAATAGAATAATTTGTTTTTTTTTTTTTTTTTTTTTTTTTTCCTTTTTTTTTTTTT
>NW_013563481.1:0-3524 GCF_000499605.1 Eimeria maxima | reverse complement strand
TATATTATTATTATTATTTATATTTATATTATATTTATTATTATATATATAGGAATTTATACTCTTAATAAATATATAAAATATTCCCCTCCTATACCAATCATGTGTATCTCTTATACCCCCTGTACTATAAAAAAAAACAGGTATACCTTTTTTATGTATTTCTTCTTGTTGTATAAAAGAAAAGGAGTAATTAATTATATTAATTGCCTCTATTAATAAATTATTTATTAATTTATTTGCTTCTTCTTTTATATAATTATATTTATCTTTATTATTTATATTTATATTTATATTATTATTATTATTATTATTATTATTATTATTTATTTTATTTATATATTCATCTATTATTCTTCTTAAGGATTTATGCTTCTTTCCTTCCTTAATAAAATATAATTTATTTATATTTATTTTTCTTCCTTTTTTATAACAACTTTCTCCGTATACACCGTATACAGATACACGTGTACCTGTACTACCTCCATCTATTACTAATATAGGGAAAGGAGACACATGGCATGCTCTTATCTCCATTGCTAATTCTGTTAACTCTGATGGCTCCTCTGTACACACACACACACATTAACCCTAAACCCTAAACCCTAAACCCTAAACCCTAAACCCTAAACCCTAAACCCTAAACCCTAATTTTTAAACAATATATTTTTTTGTTAAGAATAGATTATATATAAATAATAGTTAATAAAAAACAATATATATAATAATTAATAATTAATAATAAATAAACAACAATACAAATAATAAGGAAGAAGGAAAGGAAAAGGAAAAGGAAAAGGAATAAAAAAAGAGAAGAAAGGAGACAAAAAGAATAAAACAGAAGAAAAGAGACAATAAAAGAATAAAAAAGGAATAAAGGAGACAAAAGAAAGAAGAAAAGGAGACAAATAAATAAATAAATAAATAAATAAATATATTTATTTACCTATAGCAGAAGGAGACATACACTCTTCCTTAGCAGCAAAATGATGACGAGAGGAGAGGGCAGAAGCAAATCTTAATAACTTGTCTCCCTCGAGTTGCTGCTGCTGCTGCTGCTGCTGTGGTTGCTGTAACTCCTCCTCTTGTTGCTGCAGTCTGCTGTCTTCGTCAGCAGCAGCAGCAGCAGCAGCTGCTGCTGCTGCTACATGCGATTCATCCTCGCTAAGGGGGAAGTCCTTATTATTTAGTGCAGCAGCAATACTACGGAGACGGTAAGGAGGGACACTTAGCTGCAGCGCGAAGGAGACAGAGTCTTGCTGCTGCTGCAGCGGCAGCAGCAGCAGCAGCAGCAACAGCAGAAGGGGCTGCTGCAGCAGCTGCTGCAGCAGGCATATAATGCCCTTCATAGTAAGAAGAGAAAGAAAGAAAAAAAGAAGAAGGAAGGAAGGCCTTATACATACATCTGTCTGCAGCCTCTCTTTGCTGCTGCTGCTGCTGCTGCTGTTGCTGCTGCTGCTGTTGCTGCTGCTGTTGCAGCAGAGACGCTAGAAAAGAAGATAAAAAGAAAGAAGATCTTCAATACTGCTGCTCAGGTGTACATACACCGCAACTGCAGCAGCAAGCTGCCTAGACAGCTAATAGACAAGAAAGAAGGAGACAGGAGACAGCAAGAGGAATAGGTGCCTATACACCCCAATTGCTGCTGCTAATAAAGAAATATCTTTATTATTGTTTATAGCAATCAATAAATATAATAAAAAGAAAGAAGAAAGTCAATAATGTGCTGCTCACTAGCTGCAGCAGCAGCAGCAGCAGCAGCAGCAGCGGCAGCAGCAGCAGCAACAGCAGCAGCAGCAGCAGCAGGATAAAAAAAGAGACAGCTGCTGCAGCAAAGAGACAGATATATAAGATAAAAAGATAAACAATAAATAAAAAAGAGACAATTTGTTTATATTTTATTTATTTATAATATAAAAGAGACAAAAGGAGACAAAAAGGAGACAAAAAGGAGACAAAAGGAGACACAAGGAATACTCAATGATCGGCCTATGTACAGCTGTTGTCCGCTAGAGAAGGGTTTAGGGTTTAGGGTTTGGGGTTTAGGGTTTATTATATTTTATTTTATTATTTATTTGTACTTTTATACACTTCTTATTCATATAAATAATATTTTTTAAGGTTTAGGGTTTAGGGTTTAGGGTTTAGGGTTTAGGGTTTAGGGTTTAGACAGACCGCTGGTCGGGTCGACAGATTCGTCTTCGTCTTCCTTCTTTATTTTTTTGTCTTTTTTTTCTTCTTTTTTTTAATTAATTAATTAATTTATTTTATTTTATATTTTTATTTATTTTATTTTATTTATAATTATAATTAAATATATTCCTTTCTTCTCCCTGCTGCTGCATGCGATGTATCCGTGCTGCTGCTGCTGCTGCTGCTGCTGCTGCCGCTGCAGCAGCAGCAGCAAGGCCTTCTTCTCCCATACTTCGGGTGTATATGCAACTCCAATAGATGCAGCAAGATCTTTTTTTTATTTAATAAATAATATAAATAATAAATATAAATAAATAAATAAATAAATAAATATACTAATTATATAATAAAATATATAAATAATAATTATAATTATTATTCTTATATATATAGATGTACGTACACCTGATACAACAGGAACACCAGCAGCAACAGCAGCAGCAGCAGCAGCAGCAAAAGGAGACAATAAATTTACTGTCTCCTTTTATTTAATTTATTTACTGTTAATTGCACAAAAGGAGACAAAAGAAAAAAAAAAAACAATAAATAAATAAATAAATAAATATAACTATGTGTATTATGTATATTATAATAATACTACTACTAACAATAATAATAATTATAATAAATAATAATAAATACAAATAATAGTAACAATGAATAAATAAATAAATAAATTAAATAAATAAATAAATAAATAAATAATACTAATGGTGTCTCCTTTTTTATGAATAGACGGAAGAATTAAAGAAATAATTTTGTCTCTTCTTTTCTGCGGCGTCCCCTCTACAGGAGGAGACAGCAGCAGCAGCAGCAGCTGCTGCTGCTGCAGCAGCAGCAGCAAAAGGAAAAAGGAGACAGCTGCAGCAGCAGCAAAAGGAGACAGCAGCAACAGCAGCGAAAGGAGACAGCTAAACTGTCTGTCTCCTCCTTGCTGCTGCTGCTGCTGCTGCTGCTGCTGCGATACTCCAAAGGCAACAGAGAAGCAGCATCCTCCCTGCTGCTGTTGCTGTTGCTGCTGCCGTTGCTGCTGCCGTTGCTGCTGCTGCTGCTGTTGGCGGTAAGTGTTTAGGGTTTAGGGTTTTAATACATAAAGAAAAATTATTATTTATTATTTATTTGCTGCTGCTGCTGTAGATAAAGGAGACAGCAGCAGCAGCAGCACTGCTGCTGCTGCTGCTGCTGCTGCGGGAGGGCCTTCCTTCCTTCGGTGTCTCCTTTGTCTCCTCTTCTTCTTATCCACTGCTGCAGTGTATATATAATAATATATATACATTATATATGTATATATATAATATATATATTATACATATATGTACACGTAAATATTA
>NW_013563480.1:4515-8022 GCF_000499605.1 Eimeria maxima | reverse complement strand
AGTTGTTGTTGCTGCTGCTGCTGTTGCTGCTGCTGCTGCTGCTGCAGTTGTGGCTGCAACAGCAGCAACGGCTGCTGCTGCAGCAGCTGTTTTGGTTTTCTTCTTAAGGCAACTTAACAAGATATTTTGTTGTTTATTTCTTTTATTTCTTTTTGCTGCTGCTGCTGCTACTGCTCCTACTGCTGCTGCTACTGCTGCTGCTGCTACTGCTGCTGCTGCTACTGCTGCTACTGCTGCTGCTGCTACTGCTGCTGCTGCTACTGCTGCCGCTGCTAATGCTGCTACTGCTGCTACTGCTACTGCTGCTGCTGCTACTGCTGCTGCGAGATATAGATAGGAGAGAGGAGAAAGGGCAGCTAAATGTGTTGCTGCTCTTTGTTACTTTAGTCTAGGGTTTAGGGTTTAGGGTTTAGGGTTTATAATAGTTTATAGCTTGTAGTTATAAATAGATAATAAATTATTTATATTATTAATAAATAAATAATTAATAATTATAATTTATTAACTAATAATTATTATTTATTATTTAATAATTAATAATTAATAATTAATAATTAATAATTAATAATTAATAATTAATAGTTAATAATTATTTGTATATTTATAAGAAACAAAAAAAGTACAAAATAAATGAATTTTTTATTGAATTTTTAATAAAATAAACAAAAAAAGAATTAATTTTTGTTTATTTTTCTCCTTTTTTCTTCTTTTTCTTTTTTTTTTCTTTTTTTTTCTTTCTTCTTTTTTCTTTTTTTCCTGTTGACGGTCGGCTTCGATATATATATACATAATCAAGAAAAAGGCAGCATAAAGGGCAACAGCCCTTCAATGGGGCTTCTTCTGCCCCAATTTTTCCGTACTTTTTCCTAAATAATCAACAAATAAAGCAAAATAAATTAGTATTTACATAGTTTCTGCGCTTTCCCCTTTTTTTGCATAAAAAATACATAAAAATCAACTACATTAGCTGCCTATACACCCCAAATCCGACGGGGGCGCATCCGGAAGCCGTCGTCACAGAAGGAAGAGCAGCAAAAAGAGGAATTAAAAGAGTTTCGTTTGTTTTTTTCTTTTAATTAATTATTATTTCGTCAAATAATTAATTATTTTATTTATTTAATTGTTTTTTTCTACTTTTTACCCCTAAAATCCATCAACAACTAACACATCTGTCCTTACTTCCTTCCTTGCTAACTGTATCTTCGTATGACGAGTTTTTCCTCTTTTTTTATTGAAATAATAAACAGAAAAATAAATAAAAGGTAACAAATAGCAGCAACAGTAGAAGACACAAGAGCAGCAGCAGCAACAGCAGCACGAAAAAGAGCAGCAGCAGGAACAGCAGCCGCAGCAGCAAGAACATGAGTGATATGAGAGGCAGCAGGAACAGCAGCAGGAACGGCAGCAAAAACAATAGCAGCAGCAGCAGCGGTAGTAGACACAGCAGCAGCTGCTGCAACAGCGACAGCAGCAACAACAGATACATCTGTCGCCTGCTGCATGCAGCAGCAGCAGAAGGCAAATGCAGCAGCGAAGGGGCAATACTAACACAACTGCAGCAGGAGACATAACAGCAGCAACAACGGAAGCTGCTGCTGCAGCAACAACAGCAGTTGCTGCTGCAGGTACAGCATCAGACACTTCACAGAACTGCACAGGAGGAGGAGGAGCAGCAGCAGCAGCAGGTGAATGGCAAATAGTAGGAGAAGGAGGGCAGCAATTGGTGTGTACGTACACCGCAAATCCTTCTATTGTATTTAAATTTCGTAAATCTAGTTGCTGCTGCATCTCCTTATTAGCAGCAGATGCTGCACTCTACCTACAGCAACTGCAGCAGCAACTGCAGCAGCAGCAACTGCAGCAGCAGCAACTACAGCTGAAAAACAGAAGCAGCAGCACCAGCAAATGTTGCAAGAATCCCTCCATCTTTGCTGCTCCGCAGGGCAGCGCAGTTGCAGCAACAGCAGCAGCAGCAGCAGCAGATGCTGCTGCAGTTCCAGCAGCGTTTGTTGATGATGTTGCTGAGGCTGTAAGGACAACGTCAGCAGCAACTGTTGCTGCTTCGGCAGCAGCAGCAGCAACACATACAATACAAGCACCCCCAGCAGCAGAAGGAGCAGCAAATGAGGAAGCAGCAGCAAATGAAGCAGCAGCAGCAGCAGCAGCAGCAGCAGCAGCTGAGCCTTCCTTCTTTGGTATTCCTATACGTTATATGGAGGCCCCGCATACGCTGTCTATACCAAGGAGCTTAGTGCAGCAGCTGCAGCTGCCTGCTGCTGCTGCTGCTGCTGCAGCAACTGCAGCAGCCGCACATCCTGCTGCATGTGCTGCTCCTACTGCCGCAGCACGTGGCTGCGCACTGCCTGCTCACTGCATGCATTCGTGCACTGTACGGAAAACAGAAGCAGCAGCAGCAGCAGCAGATGCAGCAACAGCAGCAGAAGCAGCAACAACAGCAGCAGCAGCAGCAGCTGCTGCTGCTGCTGAAGACAGCATGAAGCTAAGGAGGAAGTCCCTCCCTATTCCCTTTAAGAGGCCGAAGGCAACAAAAGCAGCAGCAGCAGCAGCAGCAACAGCAGCAAGAGCAGCAGCAGCAGCAGGAAGAATAAAAAGAATAAGAATAAGAATAAGAAGAAAAGGATTACATGGTGTCTGCAGCAACTGCAGCAAATATCTTTGGATAAATATACATAATAAATATAATACTATTTATTCCTCCCCCTTTGCTGCTGCTGCTGCTTCTGCTGCTGCTGCTCCCGCTGCTGATGATGATGGTGGTGGTGCTGCTGCAAGAACAGCAGCAGGGGAAGAGGCAGCATGTACACCAGCAGACGTTGATGCAGCAGCAGCTGCAGGCTGTAGCAGCAGCAACTGCAGCAACAACTGCAGCAGCAACTACAGCAGTAGCAGCAGCAACAGCAGCAGAACAGCAGCAATCCCTATTCGCCGGGGTGCTTGCTGCTGCAGCAATTGTTTTAATTTTTCTGTTGAAGAAAATTTCTTAATGCCTCCTGCTGCTCTGCTGCAGTTGCTGCAGCAGCAACGTGCTGCTGCTGCTGCACACCCGCCCTCACCTACAGCAGCAGCAGCAACAGCAGCACCACCAACGACAGCAGCAACAACAGCACCATCAACACCAGGGTCAGCAGCACCAACAGCAGCAGCAGCGACAGCGCCAACAGCAGCACCAACAGCAGCAGCAGCAGCAGCAGCAGCACCAACAGCAGCAGCAGCAGCAGCAGCAACAGCAGCAGCAGCAGGAGTTCGTTATATATGTATTGAATTGAAGCCAAAGTGTGGACTAAAAGAATTCAATAAAAATATAATCAGCAGATTTATGCTGCAGCAGCTCTATAGAGCCTGGCAGCAGCAGCAGCAGCAGCAACAGCAGCAGCAGCAGCTGCGGCAGCAGCAGCTGCAGCAGCAGCAACAGGAAGAGAAGGAGCACCAGCAGCGGCAACAGCAGCAGCAGGAGATAAAGCTAGATGCTGAGGTGTATAGACAGTG
>NW_013563480.1:0-1265 GCF_000499605.1 Eimeria maxima | reverse complement strand
TTTTTTTTTTTTTTTTTTTTTTTATAGGTTAATTAAATAAATAAATAAAAAAAAAGAAAATGAATATAAAAGGAAATAAAAAAAAGAATTTTTTCTTTTTTTTTCTTTTTTTCCTTTTTTCTTCTTTTTCTTCTTTTTATCCAATTAATGCCTGGTCTGATGAGGTTAGTCATTTAATTAATTAATTAATTAATTAATTAATTAATTAATTAATTAATTAGTTTATAAATAATATTAACAATATATAAATAAATAAATAAATAAATAATATTTATTTATCTATTTGTTTTATTTATTTAAGCAGCAAATCAATGCCTATATTTATATTTAAACATTTATTTATTTATATTTATTTATTTATTTATTTATTTATTTATTTATTTATTTATTTATTTATTTATTTATAGGGACATGTAATAGTAGCAACAATAACTAAATTGTTATTACCTGCTGATTTAGTTGCAAGAATAGAAAATATTTTATCTAAATGGAATAATGATTATCCAGGTTAGGGTTTAGGGTTTAGGGTTTAGGGTTTAGGGTTTAGGGTTTAGGGTTTAGGGTTTAGGGTTTATGGGGTTGTATAGGTATCAAAAAATAGCGAAAAAAACGTATTCTTTCCTTATTTTTCTCCTTATTATTAATAAATAAATATATTTATTTATTTATTTATTTATTTATTTATTTATTTATTTATTTATAGGGACAGAGTATATCCTTACAACAGTATATAAGAGCTTAAAAGAGGATGCAGATGCAGCAGCAGCAGCAGAATCAGGAAAAACAGCAGCAGCAACAGCAGCAGGAGCAGCAGGAGCAGACGAACAGCAACAGCAGCAGCAACAGGAGCAGCAACAGGAGCAGCAAGAGAAGAAGGAGAGACGTACTCGTGGTTCTTTTTTTGCCCTTAATTTACATATACGTATTTTATTGCATATCTTTGGTGATATACACCAACCATTACATACAAGTAGTTTATTTACGAAGGATTTTCCTGATGGAGATGCAGGAGGAAATGAGGTAATTATATTATATTATATATATTATTTATTTATATATATTATTTATTTTATTTATTTTTTTTATTTTTTTTTCTCCTTTTTTTCTATATATTTATTTATTACTCTTTTTTTATATACATAATTAGCTCCCTATACACCCCAAAATAACCAATGGTTATCTATTCTATTTATATAAAATAAAATAAAATAAAAAGTAATAAAATAAATAATAATAAATAAATATAATTAAATTATATATATATA
>NW_013563479.1:48540-54353 GCF_000499605.1 Eimeria maxima | reverse complement strand
TATATATATATATATATATATATTTGTATATTTTTAGGGTTTTTAGGGTTTACTGCTAGGGTTTATTATCCTTTTATTTATTTGTTTAAACACTTTTTTAGGGTTTATTTTAGGGTTTAATTTTGACCAAGTTTAACGTCATTTGGTTAGATAGATCCTTCTGGACGAGGGTTTAGGGTTTATAAATTAGGGTTTAGGGTTTATAAATTAGGGTTTAGGGTTTAGGGTTTATACAAACTACTTGTTTAGTAAGAGTAACAAACACATGATTATCTTTTTCTTGTATTATCCTACTGTCTACTATCTTGTGTGTATGAATTAGAAATTACTCTTTAGGGTTTATAAATTAGGGTTTAGGGTTTAGGGTTTAGGGTTTAGGGTTTAGGGTTTAGTATTGTCAACTTTTTTAGTAAGAGTAACAAGTACATCATTATCTTTTTCTTAGATAGTCCTATAGTGTACTGTGTTGTGTCTATGATCTAGAAATTAGGGTTTAGGGTTTATAAATTAGGGTTTATAAATTAGGGTTTATAAATTAGGGTTTAGGGTTTAGGGTTTAGGGTTTAGGGTTTCGTACCATCAACTTCTTTAGTAAGAGTAACAAGTACATCATTATCTTTTTCTTGGATTACCCATTCCTTTTTATTAATAAATTCTTTTATTTGTTTATTTTGTTCATATTGGGACTTTTCGTGATTTATTTCCTTTTGTAGTACATTAGATAGTGCCTCTATTGCTGCCTTACAGCTGCTGCTGCTGCTGCTGCTGCTGCTGCTGCTGCTGATACTGCTGCTGCTGCTGGTTAGACCACGTCGCTGCTGCTGGAGAGGCTCATGAGGAAAAATATTCTGCTGCTGCTGCTGCTGCTGCTGCAACAGTGGTAAAGAATAACGATAAGGTAAGACAGAATTTCCACCAATCCCTATACCTCTAAATATCCTGCTGCTGCTGCTGCTGCTGCTACTGCTGCCAGCTGCACGAGCAGCTGCTGCCCGCGCTGCTGCTGCTGCTGCTGCTACCATCTTCCAGTGTATCTACACCTTAATACGTGTCTTGTGCTGGAATCCCCTAATATAAACACAAAAACAATTCTTAAATACTTGCTGCTGCTGCTGCTGCTGCTGTTGGAGCTGCAGCAGCAGCAGCAGCGGCAGCCGAAGCAACCCCCTGTGGGGCGCAGCAGCCAGAACCTTCCACCAGTAGCCGCAGCCCCGCACCGCAGCAAGCAGCAGCTGCTGCAGCTACTGCTGCTGCTGCTGCTGCTGCAGCAGCTGCAGCAGCAGCAGCAGCAGCAGCACATCTACAAGCATCTGACTGTATAGCATGAAGGTAGCTGTAAAGTACACGACAATGGCTATGCTGCCGCTGCTGCTGTTGCTGCTGCTGCCTCAGCTTAGATACACTGCAACAGCAGCAGCAGCAGCAGGAAAGCCAATCATGTAAGCGAGCACGTCGCATAACAATTACCTATCCCTTTTACCTAAACCCTAGAATGTAAACCCTAAACCCTACAGATGCATGAGGACTTACTCGATAACATCTATAACGTATATCCACGCTAAACCCTAAACCCTAGACACTTAGACACCACGGAAGGCTAGTGTGTAAGGAGTTGCAGCTGAGAGCTGTCTATGAGGGTTTTTACGGTTTAGGGTTTAGGGTTTAGGGTTTGGTGTTGTTCAGGGAGGAGGGAGCAGTCAGAGCCGGCGGTCTGCTGCTGGCACGCTATAGCAGCGCAGCAGCAGCAGGAGAAGCAGCAGCAGCAGCAGAAGCAGCAAAACCTCAGTTCTTGCTGATGAAGGCATCTTACCCTCCTTACCATTGGTCCCCCCCTAAAGGTAAGAAAGAAACCCTAAACCCTAAACCCTAATTAGTAGACTACTAGTACTACAGTCGCATGCATGCGGATGCAAGGGAATTTTCTTTTTTTTCTAGGGTTTAGGGTTTAGGGTTTAGGGTTTACAGGTCATGTTGACGGGGATGAGGACTTTATTGATGCTGCTGTAAGAGAGACAAGAGAAGAGACAGGCATAAACCCTGAAGATATTCAGGTTGTTGAATCCTTCCATACGGTAAACCCTAAACCCTAAACCCTAAACCCTTATTTATGAAATTGTATAGATCCGATAGGTTGCTTCCTTTACCATCCGAGGGTTTAGGGTTTAGCTACTATTTGTTGGTGTTTACTATACCATAAAGGGTATTGTATCCCCCCCTCCCCTCTAATTCCTCTCTTTTCTTCCCGTTCTAGGGTTTAGGGTTTAGGGTTTAGGGTTTAGGGTTTGTGCAGGATCTAAGGTATGAGGCCCGTGGTAAACCTAAACATACTCGCTATTATTTAGCGATCTTAAAAAACCCTCAAACCCCCGTCATTCTATCCGGAGAACACACCGACTACAAGTAAACCCTAAACCCTAAACCCTAAACCCTAGAAAACCCTAAACCCTAGAAAACCCTAAACCCTAGAAATCCTAAACCCTAAAAATTGGGTAATAAGATTATTTTTTATGGAATTCTTCTTGGCTATTAGTTCGTTATAACCAGAGGACACTGAATAGGACTCTTGCTGCTCCTCCTGCTGCATCTGCTGCTGTTGCTGCTCCTGCTGCTGCAGGTGGGTCGATGTTGAGGAAGGAGGGGATATGTTAGGGTTTGATACCATGAAGGAAATGCTGCAGAAGGCTGACACCTACTTGCAGCAGGAGCAGCAGCAGCAGCAGCAGCAGCAGAAGCAGGAGCAGCAGTAGGTGCAGCAGCACAAGCAGTAGCAGCCGCAGCAGTAGCTGCATCCGGCAGTAGCTGCAGCAGCAGCAGCAGCAGCCGTAGTAGTAGTAGTAGTATATGACCCCGATACACCCTAAACCCTAGCATAGCTTAGACAAACCCTAAACCCTCGCCTTACCCCAAGGACCCTGCAGAAGCAGCTGGGGTGCTGCGCTCTGAGGGTTTAGGGTTTAGGGTTTAGGGTTTTTTGCTTGACAATGGATCCGCCTATGAACCAACGAAGTTTTGATTGTTTGAGTTTATTGATTACTGTTTAGTGTTTAGGGTTTAGGGTTTAGGGTTTGGTTGGGGATCCCAAGCTAGGGGGGCTGGCAGTTAGCCATATTAGGGTTTAGGGTTTAGGGTTTAGGGGATCCGAAGGCAAAGGGCAGGCGGTTATCCAACCAAAACGAATTAAAATGCCCACAATGCAGTGCATGCACACCCTGCAGCAGCAACAGCAGCAATAGCAGCAGCAGCAGCAGCAAACAGCAGAAGTGAGATACTTAGCGCAGGAATAGGTTCAGCAGCAACAGCAGCAGAAGCAGCAGCAGCAACAGCAGCACCCTACAAGCGCCACTCCTAGTGCAGCAGTAGAGCCATTTGCACCATCTGCAGCAGCAGCAGCAGCAGCAGCAGCAGGAGCTGACCAGAAGAAGACAAGAGGAACAAGAAGCCCAATAATTATATCTAAAAATAAGTTGGAGGCATTGGGGTGTATACGCAGCTTCTGTCCAGAGGGTATAGATATACTCAGCAGCAACGTAAACCCTTCTGTTGGTGCTGCTGCTGCTGCTGCTGCTGCTGCTGCTGTTGTACCTGCTGATGGGGATGCATATGTTGCTGCTGCTGCTACTGCTGCTGGATCTGCTGTTTCTTCTGTATCTCCTGCTGATTCTGTATAGGCTGCTGCTGCTGTTGCTGCATCTGCTGCTGCTGCTGCATCTGCTGCTGCTGCTGGTGCTGCGAATGGCTCGGATGTCCATTCAACAGACAGCGGCTGTATGTACACCGGAGATGCTCCTGCAGCAGCAGCAGCAACAACAGCAGCAACAGCAGCAGCAGCAGCAGATATAGAATATAGGATACTTGTATCTTTTTAGGGTTTAGGGTTTAGGGTTTGCTGCTTACCTGCTGCTAGCAGCAACGCCTCCTTACCAGACGAGTTGGCTCCCTCTCCTTGTACACTGAGCAAAACCCTAAACCCTAAGCACTATTGTTAAACCCTAAACCCTAATCCCCTTCCTCCCTCCTTATCTTAAACTGACACAGTGTCCTGGTGGCTCTAAAATTAGGGTTTAGGGTTTAGGGTTTACGTGTTGTTGTTTTCTTGAGTAAGGAGGAGTTGACTAAACACTCGCGCCCCTCGCGAAGGCCAAGGGGCAGGAAGAGAAAAAAGAGAAAACCCTTCTATTGTTTCCTGCACACCAAACCCTAAACCCTAAACCCTAGGAGCTCAGCTCAAAACCCTAAACTTAACCCCAAACCCTAGCCTCAAACCCTCTCTGCAAATACACCGCCAAACCCTAATTTTCCCCTTAGAGCATTGAACCCCAATTACTAAACCCTAAACCCTAGGGTTTGGCTTAAACCCCCGTTTCTTAACCACAACAAACCTATAATCTCTAAACCCTAGAAAGCTAAACCCTAAACCCTCAAAAAGTAACATGCGCAGCTGTTGTTCTGTCCGGGAGGCTATCTAGGTCTTAGCATGTAGGGTTTAGGGTTTAGTGTTTAGGGTTTACGCCATCTAGAGTGCCAACAACTCTAAGGATTCCTTGAGCAGCAGTAATTGGCGGCAGTGTTGCTGCTGCTGCTGTCTGGGGTTTGAGGTGTACGTACACCTGAAATGCTGCTGTTGCAGCAGAGGGAGCAGCAACCTGCATCCACAAAAAAGAAAGAGGTTCAGGGTTTAGGGTTTAGGAATGGGCCCTTAATGAGGAGGGAAACGGGAAGGTTGAGGGTTTGTTTGAAGGGCAGTGGTGTCCTGCGAAGCTCAGGGTTTAGGGTTTATATTTAGGGTTTAGGGTTTAGGGTTTACTAGGGAGGTTACTGCCCAGTCTGTTGTATCTGCTGTCTGTACACCTCCTGCTGCATCAAGGAAAACCCTTTGAGTGTTTGCAGGTGCAACAAATTCTACCCCACACAATTGCTGCTGCTGCTGCTGCTGCTGCTGCTGCGCAACGCAGCTAGCTGCTGCTCCTAAAGAAAAGGCAGCTAAGGAGACATCAGCAATAGACAGACTACCCCAATCGGAGACAGACCAAGGGGAAAATAACCACCCTGAACAAAACACAATATCGAGGGTTTAGGGTTTAGGGTTTAGGGTTTGGCCGGGTTGAAGATTTGTGGTTGCCCCTCTTCTAACACTTGGCTGTAATACCCGTTACTGCCAAGCCATGTGTAACAGCTAGCTAGCTAGCTAGCTAGCTAGCTAGCTGCATAGATAACTAGGTCTCTCTGTCTAGCTAGCTAGCTAGCCAGCTAGCTAGGGAGGGAGGGAGGTTTTTTTGCTAGCTAGCTAGCTAGCTAGCTAGCCATCAGCTTAAGGGTCTGGCGATGGGCCAGGGGGACTGTCCGCCCCCTAACAACGTAGCTAGCTGTTGTTCCTCCAATTCAATACTAGCTAGCTAGCTAGCTATGTATCTAGCTAGCTAGCTATGTACCTAGCTAGCTAGCTGGGTAGCTGTGTGTGTAGCTAGCTAGCTAGATATCCTTGCCTAGGGAGATCCATGGATGGCTAGCTGCAAGCTATCTAGGCATCTATCTACCTGACTATGTAACTAGCTAGCCAGCCATTTAGCTAGGTATTTATTTATTTATTTATTTATTTATTTATTTATTTATTTATTTATTTATTTAGCTAGCTAGCTAGCTGTATGTAGCTGACCTCTAGAGCATAAGGCAAGACAAAGAGGAAGAATAAAAGAAAGAAGACGCAAAGACCAACAAAAGAACCAAGAAAAAGAAAAACGACGAACAGCAAACCGCCGCCATTGCGGAGAGCTGTGCACTATGCTGCAACCGTATAACATTCTAGGGTTTAGGGT